>NW_010972587.1:13698447-13768266 GCF_000737465.1 Haliaeetus leucocephalus
CCAAAAAAAAAAAAAAAAAAAAAAAAAAAAAAAAAAAAAAAGCCTACCCAAAATACCTCCTGCTTCTCACACATACTTGGAAATAAAAACCAAAAATCCCAACATTTTTTATTTCTTTACTTCTGGTCCTCTTTTAGATAGCCCAAAATACTGTTGCAAATATCAGCTTCTTGACTTCCCACCCACAGTAAGCCATTCACAAGAGTAATACTAGAATTTTGTTACCACATTCTGTTTTTCACATCTGCCTCTCAAACAACTCTATTCCTTTACTATCTATCCTTTTCTCATCTCCTATTCTCCCTAACACAAACTCACCAGCTATTCCTCTTTCTAATTGCTTGACTTGGCCCATATAATATTCTTCAGTGCCACAGAGTGACAGTTTTCAGAAAGTCTCATTCCTGATCAACAGATCAATTTTCACTTCTCTTAAACCCTGTCAAAAAAAGTACATTTTTCCACAGAATGAACCTATTCTTATTTGTGAAAGCAACACTGTTAACTTTTTGCACTTTTAAATCAGATATTAAAATCAACGACTTCTGTTTTTCCTTACCTCACCATTTATTTTTTGCCAATATGCACTACAGGCTTCAGTAAATTTCACTGAAGTGAAATAAAGATGATTCTAACTCAGGATATAGAATGTTTGAACTCTACATGTTAAAACTTCTCTAAAAAGAAGCAATTTGAAATACTCACACTTTTTAGTCTGTATTCTGATGACTCAAGTCATCATGTCTTTGATCTGTATCGCACATTTAGACAATAAACACCAATATTTTTCACAAAACAGAGTAACAATTATCAAAAATAAGAAAAAAATAACCAGCAAACTGCCACAGGGGAGGATTTGTTGAGGTCTTACTGAGTCCAATTCTCCCTACACTACAAAAGCGGAAAAAGAAAAACTGAGACTACTTTTATTTTTATCCTTTAACAAATGTGCCAATTCGCAGTCTGTTTCTTTCTTGCTGCAGTAGCAACAATAAATCTTTCTCAAATCTATTGGGCTACAAATGCCATCGATCTTTCAACTGCTAGGCCGTTTCAGGCTGCTACTGCACTCACAACTGCAGCAAGAGAAGATTCGGGCTTCTGCCAGTGAAGCAGTAGGAGGCAAAAATAAGGGCAATCCTGTAGTACCAAACGACTCACCAGCAAAACTGGAAGGGAAAACCACAACAGCATCAGCATGACAGCATCAGCCTCAGTTCACTATTCCTTGAATGTTTTATTTAGCTAATATAACAGCTGACTACCTCCAAACCTGGCGTTTCATTGCCTGTGGCCAGATGTTCCCATTGCTTTTTGGAGGAGAACAGGCTCTAAGCTAATGACGCAGCTATGTGGTGTAAGAAAGTCCACTGGCAGAAAACTACCCCTTCGAAACAGAGTGAGCAATTATCTGAGGATGCAAGTTTAGGAGCCAAGAGGAGAAGGAAGCTGGCTCTGTCAGGAGCAGGTAGTCAGTGGATGACACAAACTATATTGCCAAGCTGCATCTTTATATTCCAATCCTTACTGCTCTGGTTCTTCAGTTTATTGGTAAGTTACGTTTCCAGCCAGACCACTACTTAAGTTACATACTTACTATATGGCAGCAGACAACAAGCTCTTCACCTCTCCCTGAAATTTTAGCTTATCTTTTAAGAGTTAATATTGTTAAATTCCATCAATAAAATTGTTACAGCCTCACAAAGAAAAAGAATTGTTCTTCTAAGTCTACAGACATAGGTCTGACAGCCCAAACAATCCACTACAGATCAAATGAAAATGCTTTGCTCTCTTGTGTAAGCATCGGTCTGAATTAGCCTTCTCACCAGTTTTAGCGAGCACCAGTGAGACATGTCAGCTGCAACCACAAGCTGTTCACTAATAAGTCATAGTGCTTTTGTTCACTGGAGAATGCTTAATGAGATCTAAAAAGCCACATCATATAACTTCATGACATGCTTACTGTAAAAAAAAATAAAAAAATCCACTTTTTACAGTATTCTTTCCTTGCATATTTTAAGTAAAAATATGTATTATGTGCTACTTTGAGATACACAAAGCAAACAAATTAATTGAAAAACATTTGCTTATGCCAATGAGAATTTAAACATTCTAATATACAACCTTATATGCATGTACTTTCTGTACCATTTTAGTATCAAATACCATGTGGAGAAGGTTGCCTTACCAAATTTTAATGCATTTTTATCAAGTGACAGAGCTAGCACAGTCAAAGCCAACTGGATCCTCTACAGAATTATGACATACAACAAGACTGCTAGAGGCAAAAGCAAACAGAAAAGAACCCATCCCCAAATCAGAGAATATATTTATAGAGAATTTTGTTCTTTAGTTACAGCCCTGTAGACCTCCAAGGTCTTGAAGCAAAACACCAGCATACACATCCATCAAAAGAAACCTATCGCATCCTTGCAGCATGCTATTTTAATACCTTTATAAATAAGCCTCGATTACTATAAACAAAAAGACTATTTTAACAGCTGGGATGAGTTATCTATACCAGTTTTCCTTACAGGTATATAAAACCATCATCGTTCCCCCACTCAACTGACAGGTGTAACTATAATTTCATTGTGATGCAGAAAGTGTTTTTCTGCCTTCTGCAGAATGGTTTACATCTGAGTACTCCATTTTTCCTTTATACTCAAATGTTGTTGCTGTTGTTACTTTACTGAAAACACTCAATCACAATTAATCAACTACTATTCTGTTAAATTTGAGGAAAGGGCCATCAAAGAGATTTTTCTTCTGTCAGAAGCAATAATGAAAACCTTAAGTCCCATCCGCAAAGGATCACTGCTACCTCTCACTCCATAAGTCCATGCTGATTTTCAGCCAGTCTGTTAAAACGCAACACAATTTAAGAAAGCATCGATTTTGAGCACTGAATCAGGTGGCTTTTTGTATTTGGGACAGAAATGACCCAAACTATGGAATTCATTCATCAATTAAATCAAGAGGGTTCTTCCAATATGCTAATCAAAGAAGTACACAAAGTATTTCAGGGATTTTATCATGAGATTGAGTCCACAGGCTGTTTCAGACCCAGAAGAAATACCAATGACCACAGATACTGCATGTTCTCTGCCCCCTCCCCAACATAAACATAGTTTGTCAGATTTGATGTTGAAATGCTAGGAAAAGACAAGGAGCCAAGTACAATCAGTGAAATACTGATATTATTAAGAATTCTAAGGTTTAATCTCTATTTTGGGACTAGGAGTCACATTTTCCCAGCACGTCTGCTACCATCAATCAACAAACCAAGGACTTTACTGCCAGTAGGTTCAAGAAAGTTATTGCCAATATTTACAGTAGCTATGGCCACTCAAATAAAAATATAAATTTTTTTTAAAAGCACAGATACCAGAATTGCAAGCAGATAGCTTTGCTTTTATTTAATTTATCACAATGAAAAACTTATGAAAAGAAATTTCTAAGTATTTTTTCAGTAATGTTTGTAACAATTAGTATTTTTGAACCCACAAAATTAGAATTATAGGTCAATAGGATTTTTTCATGTAAGCCATCAAAAATATGAATTCTGAACAATTTCTTCTTCAAAATACTTTTAACAAGCATTTCATGGATATGCTGCTTAGACTCTCGACTAGCTGAATAAAAATTGCTTTCATTCTTTTTTCAGAAGAACACAGGCAGTTTTTTTATTTACTTCATATATCCCAGAAGTTTTAAGGTGAAAGGCTGAAACTTTTTCAGCACAAATACAGTATTCAGAAACTGCATTCCAAGAGCTTCTCTTCACAACCAATGAAACCGAAACAAAACAAATATATGTGACACAAAACCAGTTTTGAAAAATCTGAGAAAGGAGAAATGAAACTCAAATGTGAGAGATTATTTTCTTTTCATCAAGTGCATAAATACACAGGAAATTTGTGACAGATTATGCCAGAAATACTTCAAAATTCTTCCTGCATGTTTTTTTTGTTTTGTTATTATTTTACTGCATCTCAGAGAGCTTGTAAAGAAGTGAACTTAGAGACTATAAAGAAGAGTAAGAAAAATAATAATAACCATAAAAAGATCGTGTCTGATTTTGTTTGTCTGGCTAAATTATCACCTAACAAGATACCACTCTGTGGCATTAGTTTCAACATAAAACCCTGCTGAAATCCAGGGTCTGATGGCTGTTTGACTCAGTGGTAGGTGCTGGGCAGTAACAGATGCTAATAAAGCACGCTCTGCCTCATTTACTACTACACCTTCCTAATTTTTAAACAGAGGTTTCTGTATGTTTTCATCAGTTTCTGTAACAGAGTAGTAGGAGAAAGTGCCCAAAAGAAAAAGGTAGCAAAAGTTTATCAGCTTACAAGAAGAACGGGGTGGAGGGGAAGGGAACTGGAAAAAACACCATGAGAAACAAAACAGAACGTATCACTGCAAAAATGCAAACTTGGACCCTTAACACAGTTCTGTGTAATGTTAATTACTAACACAAACCATTCACGCCAACACAAAGCTGCAAGTACCAAAGGGAAAGTCCCATGAAGAAACTGGCTAATTAAAAATAAACCAACTTCTTGAATATGGAAACTGGAAATCTGACCTTCCTGGACAGGATAACAAGGCTGGAGTGCAGAGTATGAAACTGCACCCAGGTACTGACTTCTCATCTACTGCATTCCAGTGATTACAGACTACTCTTAAATGGAACTTAAAAGGCAAGCCAAGTTATGAAAAAGCAAAGCCAAAAAAGCAGATATTCCATCCTTATAGAAAGGGTACTGCCTAGTGCAGTAACTTTTCTAAGGGAAGTAGCATTTGCAAGTGGAATGCAAGAACTTTAGCATCAGGATTACAAAGGTTGCCAACAGAAGGGCGAAAAAGCATCAATTGCTGATAACAGACAGTTACCCCTAGAAAATCTAGTAAAAGGCAGGTTAAAAAGTCTGTCTGTTACCCAAGCTGAAATTATTTTTCTTGTTGCAATGCCAGTTTTCTTCTGCAGAGGAAATGAAAGTCTGCTCATCAAATCGATAAAAAGGAGGTCCATCAGTTTCATCAGAACCATACTAGTAATTTAGAACATGCGCTTGTGTTTTTAGAAGAGGGATTTTGAAAACATCAAGCTTCATGTGAACTTGAAAGCAGGAGTTTACAAAAATAATAAGGCGCTGTGTACTAATGCCTGCCGGGGATCCACGGGAGCCTCTCGAGTGGCAAGAGACGTAGGGCTGAATGCTCAGGCTGTCCTTGATATAGTGCTTCCTGCTTCCAAAAATAACGACAGGACAAAATACTGCAGTGCCCGTGACCAAAAGCCTGGGTCAGTACTGCCATCCAGTCTGCTGTTCCAGGATTTAAACAACTGAACGGAGCCAAGAGTGCCCTATTTGCACATGTGAATGCGGACCTACGAACCACAGTGTAATCTGAAGCCTACAGAAAATCTCAGCACTACGTCAGCTGAAAAACATCAGTGAATTCTGTGTGTTTTTCTCTGGAGAAGGTACGTTTGCCCAGCTGGACCAAGAGTAGATCAAGTTACTCAGGCTGCGTCAAGACCCTTGAGCCAGTCACACCCCTGGTAAGGGGTAGAGCTCACCAAAAACTTACTTCTCATCGACGTTCTTTCTTTCGGAAGGTGACCGGTACAACGCACACGTGACTACAGGATAACTTCATAGCCTTTGTATTTCTCTCTGTTCAGCTAAAAGCACTAACCCTGCAGCTAATCCTCCCAGGAGAGAATTACACCCTATAGCAGTGTGGTAGGAGCAGCCTGATCTGGAACACGCTGCTGTCACTAATGTGACAGTCGGACGGATAAGAACTGTTTCTCAGGATAAAATATCTGGGAAACAGGCTGGCGAACAGTGGGTTATGGCCCTCCGCCAGTTCACATGCGAAGATAACTGACAGACCTTGGGCTTCTGGGAAAGGGAAACAGATGTTTCAATTTGCACAGACTGTTTCGCCCTATTTTTTATCCACCACAGTTAATAATGAAGCATTCACTATCCAGTGCAGGGGCACAGGGCCCCCAGTGAACACTTAAGGGCTTGAAATATGAATTTATATGAATGCGTTACTGCCCATGTCTTCTTTTCCAGCACATCAAAGTGAAAATGCTTTAAGCTGTAACTCCACGATCTGGAGAAGTGTTTCTGATTACATGATGAAAGCACCTACACTTAAAATATAGACACACATGTATTCATTCTTAGGCTGTATTGCTTCTGCTGCTTGAAAAAAAATGATTCCATACATCTGTTTTGATAAACAGTTTTACTGATTTACTAAGTAATCATTAATATTAGCATGAGATTAGTAGACATTTTAATTAAAACCTAACAGCTGTTTGAAGCCAAATTCCTCACACAATAGATGCTTGCCTCTACTGACAGCATGGTTCCCGAATGAGGGGAAGGAATGAGAAAAAAAAATTTAAAAAAGCAACTGCTTTATGGACCATTTGTAGCCTGCGGATTACAGGCAAAATAAACTTTATCTAGGCAACACAATGAGATTCTGGTATGTTCTCTTTGTTTTCTAAGCACACGATAACAATGAACAATCATTTAAAAAAAAAAATAAATCTAGTCCCACAACCACAGTGTTGTTGAATTCAGAAGCAAATGCATATCATCTCCCTGTCTGCAACAGTCATGCTGGCCTGAGTTTTATGTCATTTGGGGGGGATGACAGATTGAAAGCTGGTATCTCCATGGCTACTACTGAGGATGCAAAGTTTTCACCCCAGCACATTTTTCATTGTGGAGCAGGATTCTTTCTCATTGAAGTATCACCACTTCATACCTAAAATGCTTCATATTTAGGTTACACTGCAGTGTGATGATTTCCTATCTAAACCAGGTCAACTTAAGGTTATGAAATTTTAGCTTTCTATTTCTATGGAGATTTTGCTACAACAAACACATTTTCTAGTTGCATCTCTGTTGTCTGTTTTGCACTTGTCTATTTTCCAGGATATCTCTGTATAAAAAAATTTTAGAAAGATCAGGTTTTCTTTCCCAACAAAATCTTTCATAGACTCTGGACAAGAGAATCTGTCTGCTCTTCGACATTACAATTTTATTTGTAGCTCTGAATTATTTAACAATTACAGAGAAAGCAGCTTTATTATGCGCTTCACTGCAGTGGGGATGGACGTCAAGAATCAAAATGTATATTCTAACATACAAAACATCCCAGGAATACTAATACTCAGTATTGGTAATTAGCACTTTGATTATAGTATGCATGTTTTTAGCAAGCATTTTAAAAAAAAAAAATTGGGTTTTTTTTGATGGGCTGCTAATTTTCAGAGGAAGTTCAAGCTGAGCAGGAAAAGTTTGATACACAAAGTTCTTAGAAGTAAAAAGGACTGCTCCAAGGTTCCAGCTTTACCCAATTAGTTACCTTCAAAACAAATCAGGACTTCTGTCAATTCAGCAGAGAGAAACAAACATATATAACCAAGAATTTATGTACAAAAATACTACATATACCGTGAATATTGGCCAACCTAAACACAAAAAAGGATATAGTCAAAATGTGACAGGTACATTCATCTTAATGTGGAAGAACGAGGAATATTGCTTTATTGAGCTTATCCAACTAGGTATATTTAATCTAATACATTCTACAATGGATTTCAAGTACGACTGATGACTTCAGCAGACTACAGCAAAAACACACTATCACACATGTACTAATTTACTCCAACCTGTATGTATAGCATACAGCTGTAACTCATCCTAAGCAACTATAAAGGCACTATGGCCTCAGGCTACCCAATGCCTAGAGATGACAGATGCCCGCAAACCAGCAAAACAAAACTGAAATAATAGAAACTTATGTCACAAGAAAGATTGTTTCTTTCTCTTTACATAACCAAATTACTACTATTGAACCAGCCAGCTCCATGGCACAAATTACCCAAGGCATGAAGGCAAGATTTGGTACAAGAGGAAACCTTTATTTGGTTCCCTCAAAGGCCGAGGAAGCAAGTGATCTCATTCCACGAACAGTAAAACCTGGTTTTCTATGGATGTATGTCTTGAGACTCAACTCATATGTGGATACTGTAGTGTTTAATAAAGGTTCCATCTTTCCTAGCAGTGGATGCATTAGCAATCTCTCCCGATGCAGAGCTTTTTTCACAGAAATTAATACAAAATTAGCATCTGAGATTTCTATCCATCTGTCAAAACTGACAGAAAATGACCCATGGGAAAAATAGGAGGAGGGAAGGACTGGCAGATGATGTAATCACTTCAGGCCTTTTTGCTTAGGAAACAAGAAAGTTGACTGAAAAGATTATGATTAGAAAGGTATCTTAACGAAAGCTACAAAGATTGTTATTGTTTTTTTCCTGTGGAATGCACAAACAGGTAAAACCCCCACCTACTCTGCTACAAAGCCCTTCTAAAAAGTAAAATTAAGTCAACCAAAAACATCATTCAATGACAGCATTCTTAAAATTCAGAAGTGAGAATGTCCGCAGACATTAGCTTGAAACCTTATTGGAAAAGTCACCATATCAATACTGAAGTGATTTGGGGAAAACATTACAGTTCTCACAGAATGTACATGAGTAGCTGCCAAAAATTGGCGCTCTCATTGACTTAGCCAGTTAATGAAGAAATAATGTTAATTTCAACAATCAGAAACAGGCATTTGGAATTTGGAGAAAAATGAGAAAATTAGCATTGGATAAACAAAACTTATATAAAAGCTTCTCAAAACCTCTTAAACAGTAATACTAGAATTATTTCACAATTAAAGAGGCCAATGGAAAGATGCTTTTATTTGACACCTTCTGAAAAATTACACGGGAATTTCCTGAACTTTAATGACGATCACAGAGTTCTTTTGTAATTTCTTTCAGAGCATCTTGAATTCTAATCTAAAAGAGAATCCTTTAATGGTTCTTAGCCCTCTCTGGAAGACGACACATTTCCATTTCAGTTTGTTAATTTCATTATGTATCATTAATTTCTGTATTTCTTTCCTGTTCTAAATGTGCATTTCAAAATGCACAGGAAACGGACAATGAACAAAAAGTAAATAATCCTTTCAAATAATTTCCTTGATTATTAGTTTCTCCAGCATACATTCTCACGTGCAAGTTTTCACAATTACTTTTTTTTCCTTAATTTAAGCATCCTGCATAAATCAATAGACCCACATTAGTTCTCCCAAGTAAATGGTTTAACAGTCTTTAGATCAAACCTGCGATTAACATACAAATTTAGGAATTTGAAGACAAAATCTCCCAGGTGCAAGAAATGATATAAATAATTAATACAGCTAATTCACAAGTTCTTGGAATCATATCAGCATTACATTCTTGGAGTCTTGGAATTCCAAGCATAACAGAACGCCTCACAAATAAAAAATTTTTGGCACGTACACCCTACTGTAACTTATCCAGATCTGTTTCCCCAATCCTGCATTTGAGATCAGGCTTTGAACTAAGATTTAAAATCTTACAAACTACGCACATTGGTACGTATGCTATAAAGCAGCAACTAAAAAATTTTACATGCTTCGGTAACAAAGGCATCATTATAACTGTAACTTTTATACACCCAAGAAACAGGGAAGTGTTCTGTTTTTCTTCGCCAAGGGAAATGACAACAAAGCAAGCACAAGGGTGGCTAGTATTCATAATGAGACTCATAAATAAAGGAAATTATGTGCACAGTTATTCATAAGGTACTTTTCCTCCTTTTGTTTACCATCCTGTAAAGTTCCGTTCATTAAAAAACAGGAAGAGAGGGAAAGGCTGAAGCAGTCAGGACCATCGCTGCTGTAGCATTAGTTTTACAAAGATTAGAAAACAGTCTTAAGTTAAAAAACGTCTAAACAGTGTATCTTCTTGAACATACTCAGTGAATTGCACAGAATGTGACAAAAAGATAATCAAATGCTACTTAACAGATTCTTCCCCAAAATCAAAGTTTCAAAATATATTTAGATTTTCAAAATCAACAGCTCATAAACAATGCAAGATAACCATCTGATTTCTGCGTGACGAATGAAGACAGAAATTTAAGTGATATTAAAATTATGCTCTCTGCATGAAATGTATGTCAGAATGGTTACAGTTAATCAAGACGACAACCAGTTATAACAAACAATTAAAGCAACCCCCAACTCTCTTGTCAATTTAAATAATCCTTATACGAAAAGTAAATTACCTCCATTGAGATTCGTCTGTGTATCCGGTTTCTGAGACAAACACCTGTGGGAGACTGAACCTCATCAGACGATGTTCCAGAAGCTTGGTCACTTTCACCATCTGACCCCATTTTCAGATTTTCATGAACAATATCTTAAAAATAATCCAAAGAATTGAAAACAGTTAACCAGTATTCCACCAAACATCTCTCTTGTACAGGTGGAAAATAACTGTATCATTACTGTGCATTGGGTTACATGGCAAAGTCAAAGACTCATCACACTCATGGTAGTCTTGATATACTTCTTATGGCTCAGGAACCACACAAGATTACTTTATAGGACTTCTACACAAACTTTATCGTTATTTTTCTTCTTTGGTTTGCAGCAGAACTCAATTTTCCAAAACAAAACATAGACAGTCCAATCCCAGTTTTAATTCCTATAAGCCACCTTCCCCTCACAGCTTCAGTTCCTGAACTCCCTCGCTACCTCTTCTATTTGCTCTAGGATATAAAACATTACTGAGAATATTTAACGTTTTCAAATCAGACTACCTGATGTTAGCAACCTAAACGTATCTTCAGAAAGCTTAAAAAAACCTGAGAGGTATAGGTACTGTTTTCAGAAATGCCAAATATGGACACTTGAGATATAAAAACCACTGGTGTGTATGTATGGAGGAAGAGGACGTAATCTGACCATCTAAATAGAGGCCTACAATGTACAAGTGGATTCAGCAGAGGACCTGATATTAAGGAGCAATTAAATGAAATCTGTGACGTTATGGAGGAATTTAGGTAACAAACTATGTGATGTTGCAGGATCTTCATGTCAACGGAAATTGGTACTTTTAACACAATCCTCTAGATTCATCCACACAAAGAGTTTATGTATATACATATACATTACTTTTAAGCACCACAGGATCTTCCAGGCTTTGGAAGACAAACATGGTAATGAATGAAGAGAAGATCAAGGTGGTGTCATTAATAGCATTAAGAGCCAAATGACTTGCAAAGGACACACAATGGGAAATTGGTGATACAAGCAATTCACTAGGAGTAATGCTCCATCATCACCTCTGAAATATTTGAACTCCAAATTACTAGAAAGATTAAATACTTACACATATAAAGGAGGTGCTTCAAAAGACACCAATTTTCCTGCTCTCTCCTGATCCTTGCTATTAAGCATTATCTTGTACAGAGGAACAACTAAAAATCATAGAACTCTACCCCTAAAAAATGCTAGTATTAGCAAAACACACAGAGCTCAATTCAGCCTTACCACCAACATGCCTAAAAATATTTAACATTTGCACAGCATTACAGCAGTAACAAAACCAAAAGAGAAAATGCAAGTTTAATCACTATCAACAAGCAAGAAAGCTGGATTTTCTAGAAAAAAAACCAAAACACCTTCAGGCCAATGTTTGGTTATCAGCACATCTTCTAAAATGTTTGTCTAGTTTGGCTAACATAGAATCATGTAGACTTCAAAGGATCAAATTCTTCCTCAGTACAAAGAATTTCCTTTTACAGAAAACAGAATGGATATAAAAAGATTAACTCCTAAGTTATTGGCACCACGTTTTTTAACTCAAAGTACTGTAATTAAACACACAAGCATGCATCTCATGCACAAAGCAAATTTTCCAGCAGCAATGAGGATCAAAATTGAGTTTCAATTAAAAATCCTCATTGCATCAGAATTTTCCCTGCAAATCATGCTCAGATTTGGACTGAATAAGAAAAAAATAAGCTGCATTCCTTGCATAATAAGAAGCAATCTTCTGTTTTCAAACAAGGTAAATACTCATCAGTCCTTCTAAAGGCATCGTAGTTTGAACCAGAGAAGATTTTCAGAAAGTGATCCCTAAAGATCAGCCTTACCCTTAATATAAGCAGACAAAATGTGACTCTCTTTTGCCAAGTCTCTAACAAATCTTTCACTCTCTGTAGTCACTTGATAGCTGTCTTTTTAAAAATATCTAACAAACTGTAGGAAATTATTTTTAGTAATGTAAAAGCATTATTGAAAACACTACTCACAGCAAAGCTGTTGTGCTAGCATTGCTGTATCTGGCAAACAGCACATTCACTGTATCAGTTCTTCAATAAAAATCCCCTTTTAAAATACTTTTCAGAGAGGTCATGTAATCCATTTGAGCAATTAGAGCTCTCAAGATTCTGTTTGTAAAATTAAGTGTAACAGCTACTGACAATTGCTCCCCAATCTATTTATCCTCATGTTAGTACAAGCCCATTGATTGGGCCCCAAAGTCTATTTTCTTTAGAGAAACTAGTCAAGAGACAGTTATCTGGGCAACCTCACAAAATAAGACTGACAAAGTTAAAGAAGTACTGTATTTTAAGCCATGGAGAAATTACATAATTTCTTTCTAAAAAAAGACTGACACTTACTAAAGTAATCATGTGATTGATACTGTCATACTTTTTATCTTAAAATACAATGTTCAATTCACAAAAGCATACGTATTATGAAATTATTATAAACAAATGACACTTTGAAATGCAACTCTCAGAACTACAAAGAGCATCCTAGTTGACAAAGATAAGTCTTCTACTAAGATGACCACCTATGCAGTAATACACAGCTAAGGACTATTTCAAGAACTAGTAACACAAACCCATACATTTAGGGCAGATAACATAACTGCAGGGAGATTTTGCTCTTTATAAATCAGTAATGTAAAGACAAAGTGGGTCTGTACCACTCAAGTTAAAAACTTGGTATATCAGACTTAAATAAGATGATGGTCAGTCTATTTTGAATACTGCTGTGATATGATTAATTCTGGAAAGTCTGGATAAGCTACATACCCATAACCAAAAGGCTTTAAGCACGATACTGGCTGTAGCATCCAAAAATCTATCATTAAGCACATGCCTAAATTTCTGATGGGCTAAATACCCAACTGCTCCTATCTGTAAGGGTTTGCAGATGTTTTAATCATATTCTAAATAGGGATACTTTTAAGCTTTTTAAAAATATCTTGACTGTGTTATCATCTAATATAAATGTGTACTTTTATTTTATTCAGTTAAAAAGACATTAGCAGAGCCTTATGTTCATTATTTTAATAGCGTAAACCCAGGAATAAGGCATTAGCTTAGTCATTTTAATCATTTTACACAGGTGCATGATGATAATATTCGATTAAGCAATGATGAAAATCATGCAAATATTTCCTTAATTTCACTAAGCTTTTCTATAGGCAAGTTTACCTGCACCAAAGCCACTTTGCGTGGTCTTCAGAGGTTTTAATAGTTCAGGAATTTACTGAATTGCTTTCACTGAATATGCAAGCTGTTCTCTCACACAGGCATTTATGTTAATGTACTCTACAGATCTAATTAAATATCCAGTATGGCCATGTAATGAAAAGCCGCAGATGACTACAAAGTAACAGGAAAACTATGGAAGTACATTTAAAAGAAAAGGCTGTCCTCCTTTCAGCTGGGAGGAATGCACCACAGAAGAAATTCATACAGGAAACCTACAGTGCAGCAAATGAAAACTCCTCCAAGTGAGCTAAAGTAATATCCACTAATTAGTCAGTAGTGAGTCAGACTGCATGATCTTTCCATCTTATTTCAAATGATTACAAAATAATCACGTGACCTGCGTATTGGAGTCCTTCCAAGGTGCACTCTTCCAAAGCTTACTCTTCTATGAAGTGGCTACAGTTTATGATTAGATTCAGTAATAACAATCCAAATTGAGGAAGGCCACAGTGAAAAATTGCCTTTGCTGTTAACATTACCAAAGTATGAAAGCTGTATGGAAACAACATTCCTTTCAATTTCAGTATTTACAACAAAGAAACAAAACTTCTCCATAACTCTATCAACACAACAGGCAAAAGCAGGATAAGCTCTCCCCTGGCTGCTACCGAGGTGCACCAGAAGGATCAGCGTCAGTTGGCTTTGCATATTCCAAGCGCCTCTCCAGTGTTCCCAGTAATATAAATAATGGAACCAGGACAACTAAGTTGGCTCTGCATTCAGCCAGGTCAGGTCCAAAAAGGGTTTATTAGCTCTGGCTCCACGACGGACTCCAGCAGTTAAATGTTTCTGGAGGTGCAAGACTTTAGAAGCTGTATAGATATACATGAGCTAAAAAAAAAAAACTCAGCTAGACCTTCATTTGCATCAGTGGCATGGCTGACTCACAATTTGGCCTGAGAATGATCTATGTTATTTAAAATCATCATGATAACTGAATACTAAAGTAAAAATGACTACAAAATTTTAAACAAAGGCACACTTTTTAGAGATCAGTTCAGAATTTTTGTCTTTACAAAACATTTTACAAAACCTAAAGCTAACAGAGATGTTTCCAAGTAGAAATTCTTTAAAAAATATTTTTGGATTTTACACGTTACCAAAACAGCAGGAACTCATGTTCAGTGCTCAGAAAGCAAACAAGCAAACCAGCAGGAACTCATGTTCATTGCTCAGAAAGCAAACAAAACTCCAAAATCCTCCCAGGCTTCTCAACCAATTTTTATATTGATAATCTCATTCAAAAGCAAGCAGCATGAAGATGTACCTGTGGCAGGTCTTGTTTTAATCTGTTTTTTAACCAAATAACCATCCTTTAACTGCCATGATTTTGTGATATTTCAAGGATATCTCTCAGATAGCATTTTTCCACCATTAGAATAGAGGGAAAAAGTGGAAAGAAAAGAGGACGAATGAAGAAAGCAAAGAAAAAAAAAAAGTCTCATGTAGTATAGCATATTTGACCGTTTCATTTCTGATGTCATCCCAACAGAGAAAACCCCAGCATCCTGCTGAGTAATAACCATTTTCATATGGCAGGAACAAAAGCAGGAAAGATGTGAAGAAGGAGCAGAAAGAACATTAGTAATTATGCTTGTATATGCTTGTACTTGCGCTATCTACCACTAGATAACATGTAAAAGTAGCTTAAATTTGCATCAAATGAGTGGGGAAAAAAACCCCACCAACATTAATGGCATCATTGCATCCAAAGCAAAAAGCGAGGTTTAATACATACATACGTACACTCAGTAAATCTATTCCATACTACTTCAACAAAATTACAAATTCTACAGGAATCTGTAGCTATTTAAAACATGTTATTATAGCATTTCCTACAGACTAACATATTAAAATTGTGAGTACTATTTAAACACCTGATCACCTGAGAAAAATAAAACTGATGGCATTCCTCTGCAATACTTAATATGTAAGTATCTTTTTCAGGTGAAAAATAAAGCTTTGACAAAACTGAAAAATCATTAAAAGAAACCAAAAACTGCTTATGAATTTTCCTTTTGCAAGGCTGATTTGAAGTTCATAGTGAAATTTTGAAGAGGATTAAGTTACTGGTAGATTTACATTTAAAAATGCTATAGGATGTTTTTAAAGGCAACACACAAGAACAAGAGTGCAGAAGTATGCACCTCTGCTGTTCCTGTGCACAGTTTGTATACATCTGATTTGAAAAGTAATCCATCCAAGACTAAATCCTAACCAGAGATTTCTTTAAGTACACAATTGTTTGTTTGTTTGGGTTTTTTTAAGCTTTGTCTTCTTGTTAGATCCTTGGCAACTTAAGCAAAGCTTGGCTAGGCAAAGCAGAAAAAAAATAAAGTGTGTAGGACTTGAGTGAAATCAGGAATTGATATGGTAGTCAAACTGTACACACTAAAACCTGTTTTCTTCTGTGGTAACAACAGCTGCAGAAGTCCATTCAAGAGGACAGAATTCTTTTTTCAGTTTGAATGGTAGCACAAACAGTAAAAAGGCAAGGTTTTGAACATAATGAGTAATATTACAGCAGAGAAGGATATAAGTGGTTTGGCTACTATCTTGAACACTCATAGTTTAATCTTGAAGATCAGTTTATCACACACTTCTAAAGGAGGGCAGAAGATTGAAAAACTCATAAAATTCTAATTAAATTATGACTTGCTCTCATTTTCTAGTATCAATTAATTAAGCACAATTTAAAATAACATAAAAGCAGGGTAAAACATTAATGGTGACTGGAGGCAGCAACATGACAAATTACTTGAAGGAGAAGAAAAAAGAATTTGTAACTTATTTGCCCCACAGAACCACAAATATAGCTCGGGACCACAACAAAAAGATAATTATAGTTGAGTTGCCTTCATTTATCACTGAAAAAAACAATTCTTTTTCTTATAATAATGAGAAGTCTAAATAATATACCAGTTCTTTTTAAATTCCACATGTAGGATGACTATTCTCTGGTTTTATCATATTCGATTCATTGTAGTTCTCACCAATGCTTAACTGAGACAGACACACAGGTTTCTTGCAATGTATTAAGAAAGAATATTTTGTAACTTTAGTAACTTTGCAACTTGTCAAAAATTCATGGGTCACCGCGTGTTCTTGCAACTGCTTTCTTCCTGAAAACCTTAAGAGACATTCAGTACCTTAAAAACAAGTTTCTCCAACAACTCCTGAAAAAGATTACCACATTCCCAGAGATTTATTAAAGCATCAGAATAACCATATCTCTTGCTAAGAATCAATACAGACATTATTCTTCATAGAAAAAGGAACTTAAACAAGGCAGTAAATTACCTAATCTGCTCCCATTTCTGGGCATTGCCATGAAAGAGCCGAGGCTTCCCCCTATGACGCTATGTGGTCTCCGTAAAGGGGGCTTCTTGAAGGATCCTGTGTACTGGTGGAGAAATGAGTGCATGCTGTGAGACGTTGGAGGCCTGCCATTCTTCACAATCGGCTCTACAATTCACAAGGATCAAAAATTCATTCCCACAAGCAAGTAGGAGTGTCAGGAACATGCCAGAAGGAAAAAAAAAAAGAAAAAGAAAAAAACAGTTACTAGACAGGAAATCACCACTCTGGTAAGATTCTTTTTCATACTAACCATAGACCATCATACTATTGCTATTTCTCTATTAACAAATTAATACAAAACATGGTATTTACTCTTACCCAAATTTCATTTTACTAAATTCTGTCACTCTGCTGCTGGATCAGTAAATGACCTGAATATACAGTCTAAAAATGTGAATAAAACCTGAACATAGCTTTTAATATCAGTATAGTTATTTTATTCTGAATTAATGATTTGTCTTATTGCACAATGTTTCATCTTTACCATAATTTAAACAGACCAGCTGGTAGATCAATTCACATGATGAGCAAATTCAACCACAAGCCTTTGGAAATATTCTCCCTCTCAAAATTCTTGAGGGTCGCTAGTAGCAAGTGGAAGTCCTTACAAGGAAACATACCCGTCTATACCCACCAGAGCTGTCATGCCATAATTAAAGGTTATTAACTTAAAGGATATCAGAATAATTAAGTACTCAATGAGTTATTCTGGCTTTCTATTGGACTGTGTCTCAAGCAGTTCACTGTACTTAGACTTAAACCCAGGATTGTAAGATTTTTTTAAAAAAATTATTATTGATAAACACTTTCTAAAAAAGATGAAACATTAAAAATTTTAAAATCTTATATACAAATGTGCACAGAAATTGAGTGTTAGTGTTCTCGCAGCAACCTGACTCTGCACACATGGACTAGCACTCAAGGATTGCCATGGTACTAGCAGCAGTCTAACTCTAAAAACACAGAGGATTTTTTACCCCAACAAGAAGCAGAATAGATGTCAGCTTGTATTGACTGTCACAAAACTGGACTTCTCAGAACGACTGATGAAGTCGTTCATACAAGAAATTAAAGAAGAAATACTCTTACTACAGAAGAAGTACCCAGAGGATGTGCCAGAACACTTTAGAGTCAAGTAATTTTATTTTTCTATCATTTGATTCTTACTACCGCTACAGATACGTGTTGTTTGGTGTTATTTGGAAGACAGAAATGGCAGCAACCACGCACTGAGCAACTGCAGTGCGAGTGCTACTGAACCGAGCGGCACCTCCCGAGTGTTCCTGGAGCCACTGGTCCCAGGGCGTAAGGCAGCTGGACCCACTCAGAGCTTCACTCACGCCTGCTGGGACAGGGAGCACTCGGGATGCTACTTCATCACCCCGACTTATATTCTCACATGCAGGGACCCCAAAATCTTGCCTTCCCTTCCAAAATAAGATAAGAAGCATAACATAGCTAGGAAAACTTGTTTTTATGAAAAGCAGAATTTCCATGGTGAAGGAAAAAAACAGCAAAAAATACCTAATAAGCTAAGGAAAGCAGGATCCTGAAGGGAACCCCCCTCCATCCCCACATGTACCAAACCCTTTTGGATATATTGTTATGATTGGTCTGACAGAACTACCCAAGGACAGGCCAGTGACTTTATATGCAAAAATTTCTTGCATAATTATTTTTTAAACATAATACAGTAAGACAAAAAACCTCTTTAACTCAGCTGCTGCAGGAAAAAAAAAAAAAAAAGCCAAAAAACCCCAACGCTTCAGGCAGAAAACAGTATTTGAAAGGACACATCAGCACTGTCACGAACCTGCCTGCATCTTTTAGTTAGCATCCTTCATAAATGCAGCTTCAATACGGGTGAACATAAGGAAAAATACACCATACGTCTGTGTATAATGTTCATGAAGTACGATCAGCGTCTTCACTTTCAAAACTCTGCACACCTCTGTCCCAAATCCTTATTTCTGTTTCTAATACATTGCATCAACCCTTTTGATTTAAGGGTGGTATCAGCTTCCTTGTTGTGTGCCTTCAACAGCAGATTTATCCTAGGGCAGCAGGCAGCAAATTCCTCATCAATTTTTGCATAGAATCTATTACTACTTCCACATGACAGGAAACAGGTTCACATACAGCACAACTACTGCTTTTGTTTTTTATATATTAAAATCTGCTTTTTGCTTTCCAACTTTCTTACTAATCTTCGATTTGATCTAGTTTCTAGACTACAGACATCACGCTGAGTTTACACGCAGTGCTGAACAAATGAATGGTAGCACTGAAAATCCAAACACCCGATGAGTACATAGTTTGTTCTGTTGAGACAGTCATCACCTGTTATAACTATGATGCCTGGTGGGTTTTAGTGGCTAGTTTGCATAATTTTAAAGTTACTACTTCATTTGTATTCCATATATAAGCAATAAATAATATATATTAAACATGTAATTCTACTGCATTTTAATCGTTTCTAAAACTAAGTTTTTTATGAAAGAAGAGAGCCAACTCAAAGAGATGTTTTTTCTGGGAAAGTCTGGGAAGTAAAACTCTCCTCCCTTTGACCAGGCCCTGCTACACAGCAAAGCAAAAGCCCCTCAGTTTTTTGTTTTGTTTTGTTTTAAAGCCCTAATAATAAAGCTAGGAAGAAAGTTCTCAGATTTTTTTTGTTGTTGTTAATACGGAAATACACTGCTAAAGATCACTCAAACGTTTTTTTTTAGCTCTGCCACTAGCGTCAACAGCCTTACACTTTGGAGGGTAACTTGAACCCTGAGCAAAGTGCTGAGACAGACTGATGCTTGGTAACTGAAAATGCATCTCTCCATGGTAAGAGAGGTCTCTCGAGCGCGTGCAAATTCTGCATCAAAATAAACATTACTTTCCTCATCCTAATGAGAAACTGAAGATGCCAGGGTACATCTCAACAAAGGTCGAGAAGCACCAAAGGCAGCAGAGTGACGGGACAGGGCCACACGGCTGGAAGCAGAACTCTGCCCGCGAGCGTGACAGTACACGCCGCGGCCACCCATACCCACCTCCATACATCCGCGGCCGCTGAGGATGCCGGTACCATTAACCACGCTGGAGCGTAGGCACACATGCGGACTACAGCTGCATTCACAGGGCACAGAGCTGATCATCTCCCTTGTATGTTATGGCTTTTGTCTACTCGCGATAAAACTAATCTGCCTCCGTGAGCTGTGGAGTGTGTAAAGAAGGCCTGAGTTCATGAATACACTAAGGAGAGATTGAGTTTTATGTTCATGACTAATGTGACAGTGTGATGAACAGAGATGATTGTTTAAAAAAATCTGTTTTCCTCATGGCACTGGTAGGTTTGCACATATTTTACAGTGTAAAAGAAAATTCCTAAAATATCCCAACATATGAAAAGTGCAGCTCAAATATAAGGGTAAACACAGATCACATTAATAAGCAAACAGCAAATTTATATAAAAATGAAAGACAAACGGTTGACATAGTAAGATACAATTATACAGAAATAACTTTTGCCATCATAGGCAACTATTACCTTCCCGTATCGTCACAAGTATTGTTCTAAATTATGGAGCCCATTATAAAATTTAGCAACAATAATTTAGGTCATCTAGTAGGACAGGCATAACTACCGACAATAAAATGAAGGTTACAAAAACTCTCAGATTACTAGTATACTTCTGACTGAGAGAAGTATTAATACTTACAAATGTTTTTTAGAATCCTAGTACACATTAATTTAGAAAAGAGGGATCATATGGCATTTTATGATAGTATAACATACAGGCTTATGGTCTGGAAAAGTATTGTTGTTAGATACAGTTAAGTTCACATTGTTGTATGCTAGAAACTTTTAAAGAAACATTCACATGAATTCTGCACTGTGTGCTGCCTCCTCCCTGCAAACGTGACAGTAACGGCTAAAAGCTGGAACAAATATTGAAAAGCAAGCAAAGTCTTGCTGGAAATGAATTTACAAGACTGTTTATTATTATTTTTGTGCATTTATGAGATACAAGATTTAAAGAAAGTGCTTTTAAAAAAAGTATTTAACTCCCTCTGTCCAAAGAGGTCCCAGTAATTCTTCCTAAGTTACAATTTCATTTAATTCACATGAATTCATTTTTTTTCAGGGTTATTAATATGTTGAATCACTACATTTAAAGGGTAACGCTGCAGTTTTTAAGATGTGAATTTAGTGCAACTGCTTGGTCTTGAATAAGATGAGTCAAAACTGTAAAAGTTAAATGCCTTTACTACAAACATCTATAAACTGCTTCTTATAATTTTATCTCTTTGATTATAGGTTTGGTTTGTCTCTAAAAAAAATGTTTCCCTATATAAAACTCACAAACATTCCTTACGTTAGTGTCGCTGTACTTGGTAAATATAACCCAGTAACCGCTCAAAGGCTTAGCTGACATGATGGAGGTGTTTCCAGTACCACAGTAGGTATTTTCATGGTGCTATTGGTTTAATATTCAGCCACAGCCAAAATAAATGATAGAAGTTAAGAGGGGAGTAGAAAACCACCAGAAAAATCACTGTGCCACTCTGCAAGTGGATGGATCTGCTGCATTTTGAATATCACGCACAGTTCTGGTCTTCCTCTCTCAACTAGATGAAAACTGCAGAAGTATGATACAACCCACCGCCTTGCAGGAGGGCTGAAGAGGGCACCCAGGAATCAGCAGCACCCCCCCCCGCCCCCCCCCCCAGCACAAAAGCGAGTTGTTCACTAAAAAGCCAGCCGTGGCAGGCTGCATGCGGCACACGGAATCGGTTCTTCACACCACGCCGCCTGTGGAAACTCCTCGCCACAGGATGTTACGCGATGATCAGACGCTTGCAAGACTCAAGGGAGACTGAACAAGAAATCTGCTCCGGGTTGCTAACCGTGCAGAGACTTGCCTAGTTCATGAAGTCTCTGAACTAGAAACCGGTACGGTACTCTGGGGAAACAGCGTTATATTTTGGGCTCTAATCTTAGACCTGCCCTCAAATGTCATCCTCGAGAGACTGGAGAACAGACAGGCACAACTCCAGCTGTCCTTACGGCGCAAGATTTCTGCAGCACCTGGGCAGTTTGCTCATGTTGGCTCATGCTGGCACAACATTCCAGCAAGGGCCTTATTAATTATTTATCTCTAGCTCTCTTTCCTCACCCTGCTCTATAATCTGTAATTCCAAACTGATAAAATTTACAAATACAGAAAGCCAGCCGAAAGAGAGACTTCTCAGTGGTTCTTTTTCAATTGTATTTGGTCAGTTGTTATTATATTCTCTTCTTGTTTTGGCTAGAAAATAACTTCATCTTTGACTCATCTTTCAAGGAATGTCATTTCAATTCTTACATTTCTTATGCAACCTAAGCTATCACGCAAATCTAGTCTTTAAATGTGAAAGAAGTTACAAGCCAAACATTCTGAATGAGAATGTTTATAAATATTATACTGGTGTACAGGATGAACACATGGTTTTCTTTTCAATGCCTCTGAACACTTATTGAAATATGAATGTGTCCTGCTTTTTAAAAATTTTATATATAAATATAGATACACACAAACACACACACATATAATATACACACATACTTTTTTTTTAATGCCACATCCATGTTATCTTGCTTAAGTGTGCATCTTCAGCAAGGTTTAAAATTGGGCAACGCATGGTGACTGTGCACTGTTGTATTACTTGATTTTCAAGTTTGGCAAACGCTGAGCTGCCGTTTTATTTAATTTGGATCATTTTCTTGCATTTCTCGCATCCTACCATTCCAACTTCCGTTATTATTGGCATACTGCAAAATAACTACAACAGCACTATTCAAAGAAAATACTGTTTAAAATGCAGCCAGCCTGGCTAATAATGTTAGAGTTGCTAGACTATGTTCCTGATCTGTTTTAGAATACACACATATATTTTACGAAAATACAGTACCCAGTAAGGTACCACTGCTTTGATAAGTTTGAAATAATGCCAACACCAATGCTAACAAACATACAACAACAGAAAATAACTCAAATGAGCTGCTGAAATCTTTCAATTGTGAAGTGACAGAAATTTATACTTGAACATAAGTGGAACTGATTTTTTTTATTTCATAATTATGAGAACTGCCAGAGTCAAGTAGAACAATAGTGTATATAACCACGAAGCTTGTCTGTGGAATTAGTTAAAACCAACTATTTTATGAGCTTATAAAGAGGTCTCCACTTTTTCCTTTAACTGCAATTTAAATTAATCATAAACTCTGACCTGAAATTACTCCCAAGTTAAGTAATTTTTCAATAAATCCCCAATGTTTCTTTTCCTTGTCCATCTATCTTAACAAAGAGCCACACCACCACTTTCTTTTCCTGTGCTGGATTTACTTAACTGGATTTACTTAATCTGAGCTCCAGAGAGCCTGCAGAATTGCCTGGCATGTCTATACAAGGCCTTAGCAACTGACATACTGTCACATGTCAGTCAGCTGGTGGATTAAAGAAAGTGTTTTCATTAGGAGTGTAAATGCATTTTAAAACACATTTTATGAATATATAATACCACATATTCAAGTACCTCTTTTTCTTTTTTTATGTCCCACGAGTATCTCTATTACGTGACAAAAAGACCAAGCCGGCTTTCAGATTTCACTGCCTAAATTTTGGAATGGAATTTGCTTCAGCTAGCTTTAATAAAGAATCAAAATCACCTGTCATACATGGTGACATTCTCCCTTAAATCAAGCATCTCTGATAGAGCTGAATAAATCTGCAAGAAAATGTATTATTTAGTAATCACTATCGATTCTGGACATGGAAACCACATCATAAATATGTATTTTAATTTCCCACAAATAAGGTACACAAGAGGAATTTTTTCTAATCAAAATAAGACAGATATTGGAGACATTTATGATCTCTGATTTGGGTACATAGTGGGGATTGAACCGAGGCATGCTCCATGTTCTAAGTATGGATGAACTTTTGTGTGACAGCAAGCCTGCCACAATTCACCGCTGCTACCAAAAAGGTGGCTCAAGGTCCTCCCCCACCAAAAAAGAAGTGTAATTTTGATTTAGGTTTTTGAACTAGATCATCACAGTGCACGCAGAGCGCGGGTGCTGACAGAAGGGTGGAGGCAGAACCTCACTTGCCACTTCTAGCTGCAGCTTGACTTTGGACTGGCTCAACTGGAACAAAATCTCACTAAATGTCCTGAGAATCAGCTACCCTTTTTTATAGGGCAGGACTCTACGCAGTTTCTTTTCCACCCACCTTGACCTCACCCTTGCTCCAGAAAAATTCCAAGGTTGGTTGGTGGGTTTTTTCTTTTCCATTTTGATAGAGAATGGGCAAGTGTCAGAACTCTACATACGTGAAACTAAATATTCATTCCCTAAACTGCCTTGCATTCATGAAGCTTGCGATGCATCATGATAACCTTTTAAAATTATTAGTATCGACTGTCTCAAATGCTACTGTCGTATAGCTTAATCATATTTTGGCATTATCTACTACAAATTCATTTAACTAATCTGAATGTATGCTCTATTAATGACTACACAATTTTTACATGTCTATTGGCAATAAAGGCTGGGTTTTTTTGGACTTGCAATACAAAATAGTTTGAACAAACTGCTTTCCTGAAGACGCTGTTGTCAAGAAGCCCTTTATTTCTTCAGAAATTGTAGAATGTAAGCAGGTGAATTTCTGACATCTTACGAGCTGGTATGCTGCACTGTACAATATTTATTACACTGCTGTAAGGCTGTCAGACCCACTCAGTAAAATTAGTTGATTGCAGGTGATAGCTCCCACAGAAGAATAACCCAAAGCAGCTACATGTTTGCTGTATCTGTACTCTCAGGGAGCTGCATGAGGAGCACTGTATAAAATTCTGTATATTTATACACTATTTTATGGGGTTGCTTCCTTGGACTCCATTATGTGATACGCAGGAAAACATTAAGTCATTGTAAAAACAGAGCAACCACTTAATACCACTTAAAACTGTATTCATTCATTAAATAATAAGATGAAACCTTCATACTATTGACTATTACAATATTAAAAGCTTCGCAGAACCTCAAGGGATTCCTCCCATTGCTCAAAATTAATCCATTTCAGTACAGCAGTCATGTCCAGACCAAACATTCTTCACTTGGAAGACATAGGGCAAAAAATATTGGTAGCACGTTTGAAGAAATATGCTGACAGAAACCTAAAGAAACACAGCCTTCAAGTTTATGCCAGAAATGAAGTATCTCAATGATTAAAATGGCACTGTAATGTCCTGTAAAGTGTTTTGTTTCTTTTTTAAATTTGGGGCAAAAAGGACAGAAATTTTTCCGAAGAGTCTGCTTAAACTACAAAACCAAGAGATAATACACAAGGCAAAAAATGAGATCAAGACACGTACAAAACACTACAAAAAGGCATTTCAAAGTTGACTTCACATACCATGAGGTTTTGCCTTCAGTCTAGGTATGAAGACAAAGAAGATCACAATTAAATGAAATATATTCAAAGCCAAAAACCTGCCTTTGAGATTTATGTATTTCATACTGTTTAAAAGATAATTCTCAAGATAGTACTTTTGGTCATCAGAACATGTATTGGAACATAAGCATGGCAGTCCCATACCTCCAATCACATATGCAAGACACACCATCACCAGTTACTAATCTTCCCTTTAAAAAGCATAACTGCAGAAGGCATCACACTACACTAAATCCTTCAGAACACTCTTTCAGGTACAATTTAAATCAATATGAGTCAGTGTCGTAGCCAAGATACAAGTATCCCTGGCCTCCATCCTTGCATCCCCACACACAACTACCCTGTAGCTCCCAACGCAAACATCTGTGAGGCAACACTGCCAACCAAATCAGGAAACAGAGGATATGGCTCCTTTTTGCCCTACTTTCAGAAATAACTGTGTGTTGGCTAGTTACGTGTATTTTACTTTTCTGTACTTAACAAGTCCATCTGCATGCCATTTGAGAAGAAATCTCTACATATCCATCAGTAAGTCTATGCTAGCAGAAATTCGGTGTATTTAGAGAGTCCACTTCTGCATCTAAGCATCATGTTCTCCTGCTAAACCTGCATTCTGCTTGAGAAGGAAAACACTTATGAGCGAACTTATGAGAGACTACGGGTCTCTGCAGCATGCTTTCAGGCACTGAATTTTCATGCTCATTTCACTTTATAAGCACTTCCACACACGAATAGAGCCTCCAGGTTTTGTGGGAAGAAGCAAATTAAAACAGAAGGGAAGAAAGAACACTTATGTCGTGCAGTTTATGTGGGATGGAGAAACTATACTGAACAGTAGTAACAAAAATTGATGTATGCCACAGCACAGAAGTGTACATACAGACTATAATAAAAACATCGTCAGTACGGTGTAAGGGACAGTACAGGGTTCAATATTTAACTGTGACAACTGCCAGTTATTTGCATTAATCTGTAGCTGTAGAATGAGCTCTAGCGCTTCTGGGCATTCTATTCTTCTCCCACCCCCATATTTTTATATTGATAGTTTCCTTCAAAATCAACAGAGAAGTTTTATTGATTTATTACTAGTAAGTATTTCTGTGCTCATATTTTCAATTCAAGAACATTGTCTTGAAAATATGTTGCAACACACTGTTTTCCTTCCATACTCAAGGAATCACACATAGCAGATGGAATGGGAGTTTCTCAGCTGTACTGAAGATGATATGAAATGACTACAACTACAAAGACATTTGGATGTTCTGAGACAGTATTGCAAGGTGTCAATTTTTATAAACATTCATTCCTCTTATCAGAGTATTAACTAGTCATTAAGGCCTTAAACCTAAAAAACACTTACGCACTTTACTGTAGCTGATCCTTCCATTATTACTCACACCTGTAAAATTACAAAAAAATCATGCAAGTGTTTGTGAGACTGGATCCTATGATCATATCGCTGAGCTAAAACAGACCAAATGAAGATAAATATTATTCTAGAAATTCATGAAGCCATTTCTATAAGAACCTCACTTGTTTTGGTTTAGTACGTATATGTGTATATATCTATATATAAAAATAAAAACTGGCAACATAGAATGGCTTTCCAAGTTACTTAATATATTAATGCAAGAGCTGTGGACATATTTTTGAAGATATCTTGAAATTATTCTTAAAAGCATGCTTGGGGTTTGTGATAATGTCATAATATTAGACAATAAGGCCACATTTTTCGCTTTCATTAGAGAGCATATTCATACGTATTTCAAGTATTTGCATAAATTTTACAGTTAATTGGGCTTTAAATATGCATGATTTGGATGTTACTTCTAGCCAAATTTCATTAGTATGTCAATGGCAAGGAAAAATTTCAGGAGCAAATTTAGTTGTCAACTGCTAGAAATTACCATTTAGTGTTTTTAATATTAATCTGAATACATATATTAAGGTAGAACCTAGAATTAAAAAAGCGAGCTGGCACGTTGTTAGTGTGCTTGAACCAAGACAGAATGAAAAAGAAACAACAAATCCAACTAATTGGTTTTCTATGTTGAAACATTAGAGACCATGAAAAGCTTCTGTACTTAGATAAAAGAATAGCCCAAAGTATACTTCATACAGTCCACAGTTCATAAGGCTTCAGATGTATATTAGGCATTTCACTGGTCCCTCTATTTTTATGGTTTATGCATCTGGCGTTATGTTTGGCGATGCTTCCTCACCCAGAAGCCAATTACGACGAACATAATTTTTAAGGCAAATTTAATTACATATAGGTTTCTGGTCACTAAATAATTTGATGGTGTTCCAAAAAAACCAAAACCAAAACCAAAACTGTCTGTTATTCTACATTCAGTGCAATAGCTCTGTGCTACTGCATCGAACAATATGGGTTGATCCCTGCTAATCCCATTTTGCTGCTGATGGATGAGTGCTGCATACTGAGATTGTACTGACATCACGCAATAAGGGAGGCTGTATATGAAATGAGATTGCATACAAAAGGTTAGCTGATTCAGTGGTATCAATGCACTGCAAAGAAATCAAAAGTTATATATCTATTTTTATGTCTGTGAACTACAAACAGGACAATTTGTTCTGCTTAGGAGTAGTGTTCTTTAAATCTTCAAATAACCCACTCAAAGCTGGAGCTAGCGACAAGGTGGGTCTCTGGAGAGGAGCAGTGGTTATTTGAAATCAGAGGCAACTGTTCTGGGAGAGAAACATTTGGCGGGGGCTGAACAAGACAGGTTATTGCAAAAGGGTGACCATGAGGAAAGGTTCCTGGTACTATGTACATGTGACGTACATCTGGAATCACAGTGCTGAACTGGAACTTTATTATAAAGATTTTACAGGACATGTCTGTGAAAATCAGATAGAGATGAGCATGGATCCTAGGTCAGCCACAGATGTAGTTTTCTACAGATGTAGCCTCTCCAGCCTCTCCAGCCCAGTAATACAGTCATTTTCCAGAAAGTAAAAAAGCTAGCGTGTATAAAATTATATCCTTCAGTGAACCCAGCCATCAGAATGGAATGACAGGAGACAAGACGGTTGATTTGCCAGGAAGAAAAAAATAAAACAAAACAAAGTTGGACAACAACATCGGAATAAAATTCTGCTGTAAAGGCCTTCAGTGTCCAGGGTCTATCCTTGCCTTCTGGTGTGAGAAGAACAGTTGCAATGCCCTTCGACTCTCTCAAGTTCATGATGTAATAATGGTTGAAAATAAATCACGTAAGAACCACTTTCTGAAGACTGACCGTATCCCTGACTTTGATTCTCTGTAGATCAAGATACTGGCTTGCCTTTGATTTACTAGACTGTGCTTTTAAGTTCCTTTAAGAACAGATCCAAAGCCTACAAACTGGGCACATCTGTGCTTCTCTGTTCCACAGGGTAAAGGAGCTGTTTATTCTTCTTAAAAGCAAAACTAGGGAGATGGTTACTCCTGCCTTCTGAGATCAGCACCATCGCAGTAAAAGACGCACTTTCAAGATCTTAATGCAGCTATCACTTTATAAACTATTCTTCAAGAGACTACACCCTCTCATGTGTCCCAGGTGGATATTTCCAGTTAGTACAGGCTTCTTAGCCTCTGATTTTGTAAGAGGCCGAGGCAAACCTTTCTCATTTAAGCACTTGTCTGTAAGAAATTTTTTAAAATAACGTCCATGGAAGGATTTTTTTTCCAGGCTATGTTCTCTACCAAACTGTCTTTCACCAAAATAGGGATCGTGCTTCCTGACTGCTTTTTCCAGCAATTGTTGTTGCCCAAATCCCGATTCCTACGGTCTGTGTGAAAAATACTCCTTCCAAAATATCATGATCTGTGGGAAAGTTAGAGCTCCGTTTAGAAAAGCAGGACTAGCTGGTGTAGCAAGCATTTTCCAATTCTACTTTCTAAGAAAAGTAGGGTTGGAAAGGAAAGGAAAAACAAAGGAAAACAAAAATCCACAAAGTAGTAACCTGTTCATCTCTGCAAGATCAAAGATAGGACAGAGACTAATATCTGCATTCTAGAACTAAGAGAAAAAAGGAAGCAAATGTCAGTAAAACTTTTTAAAATTACAGAAGATGATGAGTTAAAGATTATGCATAGCAAAAGTACAATTTATATTTATTATTCTTCCTCCCTTCAAGAGGATCAACAATGCTTCAGTGTATCCAAAGATACTCTACTAAGGCATTAACGACATTTTCCAGTTGTAAGCATAGCATGTATTGTATCACACAATATTAGCATATAAGCTTCCTTTTGGCCAATGAAATAACGTGGAAAGCAAAATAAAAGGAGCACTAAAGGCTAAATAATGAATTTGTAATTAGAAACATTTTCTTGAATTGTATTTTTATCACTTTAAATATCTACTGAGAAGTTATGTTTGTCAAAGTTTGGTGACAAACATGCAGAAGACATCTAAGTATTGCTGTTTGAGATTAATTCTCAAGATAAATATTACAAACTGCAAATAGATTCATACATGGTTTAAGATGGCATAAGCTTATGCTTCTAGAAACAAGTTATTGTGTCCTCTGTCCCTTGAAGTGGCACCCACAACATGGTCCAGTTTAGAGTAAAATCTTTTTATTCTTCCTGGATCCAGCTTTCAACTGAATCAATTCAGCAACCCAGTTCACTACATTCACTGATGCTGGTGACAATTTTTCATGCTCATTTCCCAGCGTAAAAGTAATATTCTTAGCACTTACTTGCATAATGAAATCAATCTGCCAAGTATATACAGGTCTGAACAAAATATACATCAGTAACAAAGGCTAATACAAGTGAAACCATGTGGGACAACTGCTCAGTGTCTCAGAAAGTACTTAGTAGATATCAGTGCAAAAATATTACAAATCTTGTTTCACAGTAGACCTGTTGTATCAACGCATAAGAAGTTGTAATAAACATTATTTTCCAAACTACTGGGCATGGCCCATGATGAAGACAGGACAATAGCAATGAATATACAAGGGATTAAGGGTAAAAATGAAAAACATGAATAGCTTTGTTTTGCCAAAGGTAAATTCAACTTTCAAAAGCTTGGTATGCAACAGATCTTGGATGGGGTTTTAGAAGTCTGCAGGGCAAATTCCACTGCATCTACTTCTGCTCAAGTTTCCCAGCCCTCTCTGTCAGTTTTCAGCGGGAAAATTCAGAATAATTTATTGGTGTGAAGGGGAGTGGGGTGGGGAGGGGGGATTCAGATCACTTGATACTTGAAAAAAATCTTAGATGACAGCAGAGCAAGAAATAACACTAATCAGCATAGAAGATGAAATATGACTTAAATGCTGCAGCCCAGGAAACAGAGCAAAGCAACAAAATCTCTTCCAGTCATTATTACTGCAAATTGCATTCAAAAGCGGTATCATCAGAAATGTGGACTTTACAGCAGCCAGTATGTTTATGGGATCAGCCAAAGACTTGTGTAAGAATATACAGGCAAGCTGGTTACCCTGAGTGTTTCTAGTTGCCTTCACATTGCTGAAGAGAAGTACTATTCAGAGACATGAAGAGGTGACAGAATTCTCAGACTAGTGCACTGCATCACCAATGATAAGGTAAACAGTTTTATTTATAATATTTAAGCAATTACTATCAATTGTATTACTGAATAATGATTTTGAGAAAAAACTGAATTTGAAGCCATATGAAGTTGATGTGAGACCCACTAAATTCATACAATAATGGGTTTATTTACTGAAAGAGCATCTATGAACCTTGCTGCACACCACATTAAAATATCAACTCAGGTAGCTTTGGATAATTAGCTGTGTAACAGTTCACTATCAAAGCAAACCAAACCAATATGTAAGAACATATCAACCTGTTAAAAGAACTAGGGGTCGTCAAATGTAAGATAAACAAAAAGAAAAGGTTAGTGAGGAAGTCCATGCAATTGTGAAAACTGAAATAAAAAGCAACCTGACAAAATTCCTACATTTTCTGGAAAGTGAAAGATATGCTTACCGTTATCTTTGCTGCTATTTTCTTCAATTGTCATTTGTTCTGCTAGCTCAGACAGTGATTCATCAATGGTCTGGCTTCCACGCAAGGTTAAGGAAAGTCTCCTCTTAAACTTTTTCATTCTATCAATATTAAGTCTGGCTTAAGGAAGCCTGAAAAAAAAAAAAGATTAAAAAGCAAAAAGTGAGAAAAAATTAGTTCATCAGAAAACGAAATTTAATTACCTCACATAAAAATGCTGGAAGGCTTACAGAAAATTTAGTCAATATGCAAGTTATCCTTAGAACAATATCCTTAAAGCAAGATTCCTCTACTGGACTGAAAAAGAATGTCTTGAGAGGTAGGTGCCCACACATTTTTGCATTTTTTATTTCTGTTAGGGAAAATGAGTATCTTTGTTTTTTAAAAAAAAAAAACAAAACAGCTGATTTGATCACTGATTTTACAATCCAATAATAAAACAAACAATCATCTGAAAACTTGATGATATGCACTCTGTTGCCTCCTCCGCAGCTTCTTTCACCAAACCCACTGAGGAGGAGGCAGCGGCTGGAACCTTCTCTCTCTTTCAACCCGTTTGTTTCCGGATGAGAAGTTACTGAACTTCTCTATATTTTGCCCTTTTCACAAAAGGAGGAAGGGAACAACACTAAAAGCCTTAAGCACAAAAGCAATTCTCAAACCCGATCCCACCTAGGGAAATAGAGAGCCTGGGCCTGATAACGATGGCTAGAATGGACGTTTCTCTACAGTCAGGCAGTAAGACTAAACTGGGAACAAAGCAGGAGGCACTTTCTCCATGGAAAGCGGGAAGCAAACAAGCAATAATAACAAAGGTCCAGCCTGACAAACATGTTGCCACAAGCCTAAGATGTTAAGTGAACTTTGCAATGTGCCTTATGTTTGCCCTTATATGACAAGAAGCACAATTATGTCCTTTGTTACTCCGTATGGACAATTCACCCTAGATGTTATTTCACAAGATCTTGTTCATCTGCTCATAGCCTCCAAGAATCACATAGGCAGTATCAAACACAAGCACAGCATACTTTTTAGTCTGAGGTGCTCATATGTTTTTTTCCTGCATCAGCCTCTTTGCACTCCAAAACGTGTAATTCACATACAAAATTCTAAAAAATCAATTTTTCCTCAATGTTCTCCTTTAAACAGAGAAATTCAAGAAGTAGTATGCTAAAGATCTACATCATAACAGACTGTGAATATGGTTAGTTTTATGTTGACATCCGCCCTTTAAGTATACACATTTCAACTGCATAGCTTACTCTCTACATGCTACATAATAAGGAGAACAAATCCGTGGAACAAGTTTGAATTGTTTGTTGGTGGTAGGAGAATGCCTACATATACTAAACTGTTACAAGACTGGATTGCCCAGGACAGTAAGTAACACATAAGGATGGATAAAAGATGACTTTTGGGATTTGAGTCCCAAAGTCTGAGATGAACAGTACAATCACTGCATCCAAGGGGAAAGAGGGAGATTACAAACATGATAACATCTTAGACAACCACAGCTACTACAGGCAGAAATAGTCAGGCACTGGGTACACATATGTAGGAAATAAAAATACATCTGCTGGAGATACAGTTAATGTAGCAGTTTAAAAACTGCCCTTGCAATGCACTGTTGTATGTGCAATAAAGCCCCACCTTAGTATGAATAATTTTGCTCGCTCTCTCTCAAAAGCAGGATATTCTTATTGTTAAGAAACTGCATTCAGCGAACATTCCAAGGGGAACATTTACTCTTCCTGTTCAGGACCTGCTTTAAAGACCTTACTTGAAACTACTTTATTTCTGCATTTATTTTAACTTTTCCAAAACGATGACCTATGTTTCTCCTAAAAACCTAGGTTTTTTTTTTTTTTTAAAAAAAAGGAAGGACACATCCTTTATATGTGGTTTTACTCAATTCTCCTATACTGTTCCATGAAACCTGCATCTTCCTATGTGTATTATTCTCAAAAAGGATATGTGCAATTTTTAGCTATGTAATGCCCTAATGCTACCTGACAGCACAACAATTTCTTTCCAATTTTCCACTTGGGCAGTAACTGAAAAAACAGATGCCTTTATATGGAAACAGGCTATTCCTGGCTTTTGATCTTGCAAATATTTAAGCCTACACAATTTTTTAATTAAAAAAAAAAATCTGCTGCTGAAGAATATTACATATAAATTAACAGACACGTGGATTAGAAAATCCAAGAGACATTCTAAATCTCAAGCTAATATAAAAGCAAGCATTTTGCTAACTACAGTTACAAAATTTCTCCTGTTAAAGGATGGTTTCATGGAGTGCTGAAGCACCATTTTTACTAAGATACTGAATTAAGTTAGGGCTTGATTTTGAAAGAATTTAACAGTAAAAAGGAATCAGGAATGGGAATCCATGTGTAAGTGAATGCTTCCTTTGACTGAAATGTAATTCAGTCTTTTTAAAGGAAAAGATGCTTACTGATATGAAACCAAATTTTCCTCCCTTAAAGCACAAGCATTCTCTCTTCCTGACTTCTTTATTCACACTTCTGGCCAAAGTTGCAGAACCTGCTAAATCTTGGTAGTTTGAGGTAAGGTCTCAGTGAAGAGAGCTTTGAAAATATGATCTATACAAGCCAAAGCTAGCATTGGTTCTCTAAAATGACAGCAATTTCACAGAAAACTCAATTTGAATTCAGTTTAACAAAATTAAAGGGAAATCATCTGATACTCATTTTCACCAATTTGTAACAGATACGTACTTATTTTCTCCATTTAACAGTAAATCTAATTTAAATCCAAAATGGTGTTACTTGATTAGTAATATACATCTAGTGGCTATGATTAGATGGAGTAAGACTTCTGATGTTCCCCCAAATTCTTACAATTTTTAGAAGAGCATGCATTGTCATTTTTATTTTTGAGCTTTAGACTAGAGCCCAGGGCTTGACTATTCTAATCTGTAAATTTATCTACTCTGAATAAGTTGTACCCAAATCAAATATTTTAGATGTCACGGCAGATAGATGCATACACTTGAATGCAACTAATGCAAATTCTAGTCTTCTGCAGACAGAATGAGGACAAGCAATCTGATACGGTACTATCTGATACAACCCAGAAAAGCTGGCAGAGACATACTTGTTCAATCCTTATACTGATATGAAATGAAGGAAGCAACAACGTATTAACAAAACTGCTGCTTCTTACAAACCATCTCCAGCCCTAACCCTGAAAAGTTGGTATTTTTGTCTTTAAAAGCAACCCAAGTTAATCCTTGAAAACTGTGCTAAAATTTACCTTTCATACACATTTTTCTCCTTAAAACCTGTAGAAGTCTTTTCCAACATTCGTTGTCATTAACTCAGTTTGTTTCAATAGTCTTAAACTCCCGCTTTGCTCTCAAAGTCATTTAAAAGTGATCTCTGTAACACCGTTCTGAAAACAAACTCCACAGTTTTTAAATCATCCAGGTAAAATCAGATTAGAACAGGTGGGTTCTGGCTCCCTTCCTTTATATCAGACCAATCCTTCCCACAATGCCTGCAGCAGAGCACTTCTCATTTAGCAAACACAGATGTCCACAACACCCTAGATATACAGCACAGACATTAAAGCATTTTGATTCCAAAGTAATAACTAACTAGATTCTGCACTCATCTCTTCACCAAAAATCAGAGGCCTTGTAATGCTGAGAGCTAAAATTCTCAAAAAACCCACCACTCCCTTCAAGGTCCCAGACCCCTGGTACCTTTAAAGTGAAAAAAGGAATGCAAAAGATCTTTACACACAATTAACATATGTTGTATGCTTAATCCTTGCAAGTTCAAACAAATTCAGCTAAAATTTTCAAAAGTTATTTAATAGCTTAAATTTTAGCCAGTTTATTTCAGGAGGGTCACAAATAGAAAAAGCTCTCTAAGACTCTGCTGATTCAAAGCCCTCTGAAGTCAATGGGAACCTGTCCTTCAACTTCAATAAGCTTTGGATCAGACTATGTGCTGACTCTTCTGTTTCCAGATGTTATATTGCATTAAGATGCACCTACATGGGGATTAAGCATTTTACAATTACTTTTCCACTTAGACACACACTGAAGTTGCTATTTGACTATTTTTACAAGCTGCTTTACAGTGCCATAGGTGTTTTCCAAACATCTACGGGCAGTTCTTGTTCTGAAAAACTCATTATGTGAAGACGACCGCTAAAGCAGGAGCAAAGGACAGGAACCGAAACCCGACGTAAGAGCAGCACTTGAACAACAGCGTGGACACAGCATGGCCCTTAAGGATGGGTTAACAAACTAAAGCCACAGGCATAAGACATGGAAGCAAGCAGATAACAGCACTCCATATGAATTCCTAGGACAGGACAAGGTGCAAAAACACGTGGGACACTCAACCTCGTTTCATAAAATCGCTACAACCAAATGGGTACATTTACACAGCAGTGGACCAAACTGAGTAAAGATAGTTAAAAAATTGCAAAAAGGTATACTGTGGCAGAGCTTTGAAGAGATCTGAAGATTCTGTCAAGTGACTTACATTTTTTATGATCCAAGACGGAAAATCAAGTAAGCTATTACCGACTGAAGAGTAAAAACAGTCCCCAAAATTAGAAACAAGAATAACAAGAATCATTACATTCTCTCTCATATGGTCCTCAGCATTACAGTTGTTTGATTCTCAAAATCCATGGTGTCATTCACTGTATCATTCAAATCTGAACAGACAATAATTTAACCTTCCACTAGCATTTTAATTACACCAGTTACAGGTCTGTTAAATATTTTCAAGCACATAATAAACTATGCATCATTCATTTGTCTGGCTACATTAATAATTTTAGATGCATCTAACTTAAGAGTAAGTATTTCTGAAGGTGATAATCTAAGCTTATGTCAGAAAGAGAACTCTGGAAACCTTAGAGTACTGCAAAAAATATTAATTAAAAACAGAAACAGGAAACACCTGTCAAAGATATTGTACCCTTAATCTAAAAAGAAAACCAGCTTTCCACGGTGTTTATATTTATTAAACTGTTTTCAATCTACCCAAATTAAGCAAAAAAACCCCCAAAAACCTATTGATCACATAAGCATGTTGCACATCAAATACAGAGCAAACTATTAATTACAATAATGAGAAATATATGGATAATTTATCTGTGATTATAAACCACCAGTTTGAGTACTCATAAAATTCTCATCTAATACAGATGCACTTCCATACAATCACAATTCTACTTGACAAGAATGGATTATAAATATGGCATCTTACTCATTACATCTGTTCTTTGTATTTGTCTCAACTCACATTTGTTCACACTGGTGAAAAAAAATTTCTACTGCATTTTTCCACACTCAGGTCTTCAGAAACAACACGACTCTGGCCAACCAGACTCTCTTGTCAGGAACAGAGCTACTCAAAAATTTATTACCTTTTATGCTGCATTAGGTCAAAGAGCTAACATTGTACAGATGTAAATGACATCTGACAAACAAGACCTTTGTTACTGATGAAAGAAAAATAATTGTGAAGTCAAATATCGCAGCCTAGTTTGACCTCCCAGTGAAAAAAGGGCAAAAGGACCCTCACAGCCTTTTCCTTATGAATAAACCAATATTCAATACAGAATTAAACTTTTGAGGCAAAGCCCCTTTTTACATATTTATAGAATCACAGCCAAACAATTACTGAAAACTGGAGGTAGAAAGGTATTCACAAAGGTTAACTTCTCTGAGGCTAGTTTTCCTAGTTAATATAGGCAAAGAGGCTCCTCCCAAAGTGAGTAAGAGCATCTATATTCAGCTCCTGATCTAGATCATCAACTGGAAGAACCTCTGTGAACAAATATATGGAAATTAGCCTGTCCTAATTTAATTGAGATTGTTAATACTTTTCCTTATCTTCACCTCCCTCCCCCATCCCTTTGCCTTTAAAAAGTAATGAAGGACAGAAATCAAAAGAAAGCTTTTTTAAAAAAATAATCCTTTAAGTTGAAAAATATGTTGATCATTACTACAGGCGTATTTAACTATACTACTGGTACAGAATTTAAAAGAAAGAAAAATCCCTAATGTGCCAAAGCAGTCAGATCTTGCAGTCCTTTTTTCATACCCTGTGCTTATCTTCTTTCTCTTGGACTCAAGTTTCACTTAGGTAATGACAGCAAGTTTACATTCTTTAAAATGTACACACGTATTCTCCCCCATATAGATACAAGCAATATCAAATAGCAACATCAATAGAGACATTCTATTTGATAGATAGAATCACAGATCTATTTGATACATCTCCCTAAATTAGACAGATTGTACTGATGAATAGATCCACCTTAATTATCAAAGGTTTTGTTCTCTCAACAGCCAAGTGAAAAAACACAGTGTGAGTCTGGTTAAATTGGCTGACATTTAAGCCGACAAAGCGAATGAGCTGAGTAGCAAAGCTTCTTGCATTTGCTGTCAGACCTATAAACTGAAAGTCTTTTTTTCTCTTGAAGGGGAAGGCAAAAACCAGAAGGTTACATTAATGCAGCATATATACTTCCAATGAGCCACAGAACTTTCCATCTCAAAAGATACGATAAGCACTGGAAACCAAACCCAATGTCTGTAATTTTACTTGCTTTGATTAATAAGCATAAAGCCTTAATATAGTTTTCAGAAGGAAAAAAAACCTTATAAAAATACCCAACTTTGCTGCTCCCTAATACCAAGATTATTTTAGTGACAGATTTACAACGTTGCAGTCATCACTTCTGGGACCATCTTCCTCATTCTTGCAAACGAGCCAGTCTTTGGAAGAAAACTGAGTGGAAAACCTCTTCTAGGCTCAAGAAAACAACATTAGTTCTAAGACTGAAAAGCATCTGCAATCTTTTGAAAGCCTGAGCAATTCTCTCAATAAAAGGTATGGACTTTCAAAAACTAAAGGCTTGCTTTTTTTTTTTTTTTGCCACGATTCAGGCACCAAATCAAAGAATCTTATACTGAAGAACTTTCTCTCACCCTCCAGTAGCTCTCAGCCTAATATCACCTGTCCTGTAAGCATCTGAACTTCCATGACCAGAGTCTTCAACCTTTGCTTCTTGTTGTGCTCACAAAGAAGTTACATTTACAGCCCAAGATCTAAGGCAATGAAAAGGTTTTAACTAATTTCAATATTCTTGAATCAAGCACTAAGAGACACAATAAATACACCATAGCAATATAAACTAAGATAAAAACTAAAGACACTCCTGATTTGGATAAACAAAGATCAGTGGTATAAGTTTCTAAACAAAATAAAAAAAGGTTTTGGCCTTTTTCTCTTAAAACAGAAATTAATTATACTGAGGAAGCTGTTGAAGAACCTTATCATGGACTGCCTGGAAATTAACCACCAAGTGAGAGCTGTAAGAGAGTTCATCCCAAGAAAAAAGCTTTGTAATTATTAAAACTGAAGACAAAACGAAGACCATCATAAAAAATTAATTTTCTATGGTTAATTGGTACAATTGCTGTACATTTACAGCTCACAACTTTTCCTCCACATGTCAAATTTTTGGGTTCATTACTTGTTGAACCTCAATACACATTCTGTATAGTGTGAACACAAAAACCCCCACCGAACAACTCGGACAGAAAGGTCTTACGTTAAAACCTATAAGGCAAAAGTAAAACCAAACCTTTCCATAATTATTGTATGCATACATGTCTGTGCATATGTGTAATATCAAAGACTCAGGAACGGTTTAAAAACAGACAGCTTTGGATGCATTCCTCTTACACTTCTATGTGTGTGCAGAAGACAAGAAAAAAAGCAAGAGAAACAAAGCTGTTTCACAGTAATTGAGGGTTTTGTTTTGTTGGGTTTTTTTGGAAGCAAGCACAACATAGCAACACAGGGAGAATTTTCAATTGGCAAATAAAAGCCACCGTAAGCAGCATGGTCTAGATGACGTTCTACAGTACTGACAACATACATGCATATTTTTCCTATGAATACCAAGGCACATTTAAGATCTGATGCACTAAAGGCATTATATTGAGACACAAAACAAGACATTAAGAAAAAACTGCTATGATAAAACAGACGCTTTGGAGACTTACTTAATGCATAAGATTTAACAGTGTCCTCTGTATTCTGTATTTTTCTAGAGATTTCTGACAATAATAAGCTGTGGTACTATTACTATTTCTGAAACAATAGAGAGAAGGAATACCTTGGTTACAACTAAAAACGTAACTACTGACTGAAACAACAGCCTAAACAAGTTTCTCAGTCAGGCTGAGTACTTGTAATACTCCTACTGAGATATTTTAAAGACAATTCCAAAGGGGCAGTAAACAAACTTGTTCTTGCAATGAAGAATCTTTGAACTATGGTTCAAAAATTTGTTTGAATTAATGAATGTCCTTCACCTAAACTTATAAATTACTCTGATTTAGTATTTTTTAAAAACTCACAAATTATTGTCTTTTCTTCCCTTCTTCAATCCTGTAACTGGGTACAACTTCAGAGATTCCTCACTAACAGAAAACCTCTGAACAATGAGTCGATTACCATTTTTTCTGCTGTATTAATTTTTACACAGCAGTCAAGATGTCCCAGCATGGGACCAATTTGTCCTGTTACAACGTTCAGACAAATGTTGCTACATCCATCCGAAGTGTTCATGCTGCCATTTAATGGTCAACTGGATATGCACACATGGATCATTTCAGTATCCATTGCCAAGGATACTAAACACATAAGAAAGACAGTATTCCTAATGCAAATGATTATCTAGCTGACAACCTGGGAAAGAAAGAATAGTTTTGACATATGTTTGCCAAGCGGTTTTACAAATAGTTATGTTGGCAACAAAAAGGTGGTGGCAACATGCCCTACAAGGCAGAGAAGAAAGCAAGAGCCTGCTTAAGCCAATTTAATACCTCCACATAAGTAAAACACTGATCACTAGCGCACATCAAATGCAAGGTAAGACTGTCCTCACTGGGAGCAGTGTAATGTAACTGTTGTGTACCCGAAAAGTAGCCTGAAAAACTGCGGAGTTTTGCCTTAAGCTTGTTTAGCCTAGCTATTCAAAAACAGAGATCTGAAATAAATGCAATCTGTGAACAAAATAAAGGACAACAGCAAATGCTGTTAAGGCAAGATGACACAGGAAAACAAGAACCAATGGATCTGAAATAAAGTAAAAGCATTCAGCACAAGTGCCTTTATCCTCTGCAATAGGTTCAGGCCATTATGATTCCCACCGCACAACAGCCACATGCGGATTCTTCTTTTTCTGTCTCTATGCTTCTCCTGCAGCAACATCCCACTCCCCAATTAAGTTGTCCTGCCAAGCCTCACAAAAGGTATTTTTCAGGGTACTTCCAAGGAGCGGGGGAGGGCAGGAACAAAAAAAAAGGTACATCTTCGTTTAAACATACAAAATAAGGCAATTGCCATGCATCAAGCTGTCACAACTGTCACTGTTGGCTCAAAACCAAGAACCCTACATGGAGACTAACAGATTTGGAGACTGAAGATCGTTCTGTATCACTGGATGTTCCTTTTCTTTGCCTGAGCAGATAATTCTCCCCTGCTTGTCTTTTACACACAATCTTATATATTGCTCTTCCTCCAGGTAACTGAGGCTGTCCAAGGGTTCCCAAATTCTGAAACTAAGCAGAACTAAATTACAAATACATAATTTGGGTGAGACTGGTTAAACAGTTTGAGAGGCCACCTCCCTCCCAGACTAAGCAAACAATCTAGCACATCAAAGGACACTACTCAAACTTTACATTACCTTCCCCTAGTGTAACCAATTCTCTACCTGAAGGTATCCAAGCAAGTTTGCTGGACCTTGGACAGAGACCAGTGGAAGATTAAGAAACAACAACAAAAAAGGTTATACAGAATTGAGACAGTGACAAGATGTGAGCTAGACTCAGTGAAGAGGACAAAAATGGCAACCAGTAAAAGTGGAAAAATAGGTATCTGTAAGTAAAGGAAAGATCAGTAAGGCAGCATTAGTACACAGGAAACCTGGGAAAGTAACAACTCAGTGTCAGTCAATAACATTAAACCAGACATGAATAATTAGCAAACAAAACCTGAAAGACAAGTAGTCTCCAGAATTCTTTTTAACAGAATTAAAAAAGGTAAAATAACTGTGACTAATACCAGGCAAGCAACACCGATACTGTCAACAAAAGCAGGTGCGCACACACATGGCAAAGCGGAATTTCTCTAGGATCCTGCAAGCTATAGCTTAAAGGCAGAGTAAGGACAACTGGGTATTTTATTATGAAATCTCTGTAAAGCAGCAGCAAAAGGATCACACAGTATGTACAGAGCACTGTTCCCAAATACATATTGGTACTGGGCAGACCCATTTGCTCTCTTTTGTTTCTCTGGCAGAATAAAGAAGTGAAATTTTATGTTTGTCTTCAAAATAATTTCTTCTGAATTACAAACACTATCATTCTTCTGCTGTTAGAGCCTAACGCTTATGCAGTCTCATCCTGCCAAGGGCTAACAGTGGGCCAATCCCTTCCACAGCAAACTAATTCCCATTCTGGATCTTAATCATGTTGCAGAGGCTGATATTGCTACTGCTGTCAGTGACCTGGATAAATCTGCCAAACTGTAAGATTTGTCTCACAAACAGACAGTGTTTTATGAAAAGGTGAATGTAAATCACTGACTCTACAGAGACTCAACATTCCCTAAAGAATCTTCAGCAACATTTAGTATCATAGTCTGATATAGATCTGTACTGAAAATAAGTTTTTCACTTAGAAGTACTGAAGCAGTTTTGCTGTAAAACTCCAGGGGAGAAAAAAAGAGCCCTAACTGTTATTATAATGTCAACAGATGAGATAACCCTCAAAACAGTCCAGTACCATGAGAATCGTAGAATGGGTTGGGTTGGAAGGGACCTTTAAAGGTCAACCAGTCCACGCTCCCTGCAATGAGCAGGGACATCTTCTACTAGATCAGGTTGCTCAAAGCCCTGTCCAACCTGACCTTGAATGGTTCCAGGGATGGGGCATCTACCACCTCTCTGGGCAACCTGTGCCAGTGTTTCACCACCCTCATCGTAAAAAAAATCCTTCTATCTAGTCTGAATCTACCTTCTTTCAGTTTAAAACCATTACACCTTGTCCTATCGCTACAGGTAGAACTGAGTTGCTCAAGGACATGTGGGACCCCTAGTTCTCTACAGCAAAAGAGCTGTCCAAGCTCCTCTAATTCCTTCCTCCCTCCCCCATTACATTCTTTCAGTTACTTGGTTTCCATAATGTTTTTTTTTAATTTCTGGAATCTATGTGCTGGGATGAAGACACACATATTAGAAAATTCAGGTTAAAGCACCACGAACATTCAAAATTAGTATGCAAAGGCCTGGTTATAGCAAGCTTTAAAGGCAACAGATGTTATCTTAGTAATTAATTTGGATACTTTATTTATTTATTCCTCACTAACTATTTGGAGCTTTGTTCCTTAACCTTCGGAAAACCCTGCTCTAGTATGCTGTCTTTCAACCTTTGAGATACAAAGTCCAACTGATGTAATCTGTCATCTCTAAGAGTGACAGACAGCATTTGGATTGCTATAACATAAGGCCTATTTCTTTAAAACTTTAGGGTATGCTATTCTTTCACCAAACTACTGTTTCTATGTCAAGTACTTGAGCTGTTCTTGAATTACCCAGTTCAACAGCCTTGGGAAACAGTATCCTTTTCCCAAAATATTGTTTAAAATAAATTTATCTGCATTCTAATGGAAGTTTGCATGCGTTTTACCACCAAGTATGCTACTTTTCAACATACCCAAGTATACTGAAGAGTAACCAGAAGAATCCTCCCACTGCAGTTTACTTCCTTTCGATAACTAGGATCCTTAAGCTTGAAATTAAACAGTCCAAGAAGTTTCTAGTTGTCACTTGCAGTACTTGTAATTTAGATCTATAGCTTGGCTTTCTTTAAAATTAGTCTACATTTCTGTTTAATAAAAGGGAACCCAAGAGCAAGTCTTCAAAAGGACTAGTCATCTATGCCTCATTAGTGATTTGTAAAAGCACAAAACAATCAAGTACTATCATACTGAAATTTAAGTCGTGCATCTTGAATGCAGTTTCAGGACACCTGGTAACCAGATCTATCTGTGAAGAAAATAAAACGAGCTCTTTAATTAATTTTATTATAAAAACTGAACTACATTTGCTTTTAAAGAAATTTTTTTTAAATTAAGTAACTTTAAAAAAATCCCCTTTAAGATTCTCCTTACACAATTATTGCACTCTTGCATTCTGGTGAAAACTTCAGAAAAAAAATCTGCCAGACTGTTGCCATGAAGTGAGCCTTAATTTTTATATCCCTGGACTCTGTGTTTTCAGTACACCTTTATAACAAGACTCGAGATTGAAAATTCTCATCAGCTGAACAGTAAATCAGAATGGCAGAGGCTTTCACTATTACTATTTACTGCAGTAAACTATAGGTTTACTTCACACATACAGAATTAAGACAACTTTACGTTTGTGTGCAATAACAATAAGCAAACTTTGCTAGTAACAAAGAAACTGTAGTTTTAATGAAGGCCTGGTTATAGCAACCACACAACAAGGAAACAGAGAAGTGATTTATTTCTGCCTACTGAACTGTGCATGCTTCCTTCAGCTGAACTGTTCAGAAGCATTCTTGTTCCTGCCATTTCTGATTCTAATTATATGAAAGAAACGGTTGGATTGCAGTCCAGTTGATAACCCACCTAAAGGTATATTGTATACTTACACAGCATAATAAACCCTCACCTTTTTCTTCCCAACATGGTACATATATTATAGGTGCGATCTCTAACAGTAATCCTGTAAGCATTACCATTTCTTGCATCAGAATGAGTCACTAGAACAAGCCATACCCTTTGACTAAATGTACTGGAATTGAGAGGAAATTTGAGGTTCTATTTCCAGATCCTGTTGCTTTAAAAATTATTAAATGAAGATATTTCACTTAAAAAAATACTACAGTCAGGTATCAGTTGACTGGATTAATCTCATGGACTCTTTTTTTTTTTTGTCATTTCAAACAATTGGGACCATCTCACTGCTCCAACAGCCTTTTGTGATATTCGTATCTTCTATTCCCTACAGCAGGTGAAACTTAATACACCACTCCTCCACTGTCCATCTCTGATGCAGGTTATGTCCCTAGTAGAGGTAATCAGGAACACTTTTTGAAGGGATTTTTACAGGGTATTTAAATAGCACTTCTGACATAATCTGGGGGTTTCCTAGCTCTTCTAGATGATCTTCATTGCCTCAGCAGTTTAGTAGTTCAGGTTCTTCTGTCACCGTACCGCTACGGTGACTGTAGACTGTAAGATTCCCTGCCAAAGAAGAACTATAGGTTGACACTCTCCTCTTTCCTTTATCTGGTCAGGCATGCATAAACTTGCCTTCTGCATAATAAAGTACCACCTTTTTTTTTTTTTAAATTTCCTTCTTTCCTCTACTGCAGTCAGTAACTCCTCAGCTTGGAACTTCTCAGGACACCTTACCTTATTTTTTCTGCTGCCCACAAAACACAAGTGAGCCAATTTCAAGAGCTCTAAGGAGGTACACAGATACTATAGTCAGTTCTGTTAATTCTTAAGACTATCCCAACAACTACACTTGCCACCTCTGTGAATGTATTCTTATTGGAGAGGTTCCAACAGCATGCAGATTAAGAGCTCAGGACATCAACTGGATTATGAAAACCTAAAAGTAGAGAACAGAATCCACTACAGAACTAAACTAATGACATAATATAGTAAGATGATGAATGTTTACAAAATTGTTGCAGAAATCAAGAGAGCTTTGGTTCTTCACAACTTAGCTATCTCTGCTGTTGGAAGCAGGGTCTAAAATGTAGTTACTGACCACAAAGAAAGAAAAAACACATACAAATTGTTATGTGATTATGAAATATTTCCCTTCTGAATTCATTAACTTTCTTGAGAAAAGAGCTGTAGGAGAAACTTGATGATGGCAGCAAATGTGGTAGGCATGAAGTGCCTTCTGTCTGACTAAAATTGCAGCAGAAGCACATTCACTTTTGCTTTACACAAAAATAGAAAACATACTCAAGTTAATGAAAGCAAAGGTGGTTTCCAAGAATCAAGACTGAATTTGCTAAATTAAAGAGGCGTTGCTAAAAAAGTCCATTTCAATTTTCAGAGAAGTAACAAGGAAAAAAAAAAAAAAATACTGTTACTGAAACCAAACAAACATAAAAGAAACTGATCCTGAAATCTCATACAGAAATCTCTGAAGGTGGCAAGCAACCAAATAAACATAGAGGAACTGCACAGGTTATAAAGATCAAAGCACAACTCTAACCTCATTGTGATGATTACTGTTTAACAGCTCAACCTGTACTTTGCTGTCCACATTATAATTTATATGAAAGCTACTTCAATTGTCTGTTCAGCTTATCAGTCTTCAATTACATTAAAGCACATGAGCTACCGAAGAGAAATTATGTTCTATGACCATGCAGTCCTAGGGGAAAAAAAAAAAAAAAAAAAAATGTATCAGCTATTTTCATTGCTAGTATCCTACCAGTATTTAAACGCCTACTAAAAAAGACTGTTAGCAAATTACATGTCAGAAGCAGTAGATACAAGCTTGCTCTTGTTAGGGAAGTTACTCCAGAATCTACAATTTTAAAGGCTAAAAATACATTCATGTTTCCATGATAAAGCAACTAGAGCCACTGGAAAATGAAGCTTGAGCAAGGAACTGCAATGGGCAATGAATGACAGATGCAAACTATGAAATGTCAAGAGAGGAGAAACTAAAGTAGAGAGGAGACTCACAAGGTACTGAAAAGAAAAGAAGTGAGAGAAAGGACTGGAGTAAGCTGTGCGCAACAAATTCTCTCACGAACAAAAAGGGAAAACGAAGACAGAGATTCGATCTACATCTCAAGACAGTAACCCAGGTATTAGGCTGCCTAATTACTAGATCAAAACCCCACACATTCACATGATGCAAAGAACCAGAGCTCTCCGGCTTCTCTGTATCTGTTCAAAACACTTCGTAAGTGTAACTGTTCCAAACCTACGCTGAACAGAGGATCAGCTGTCCTACCACAGCCACCACAAAGCTGAAAAGCAGCATTGTTGCATGTTCTGATCAAGTCAACAGAAGTGTTATTATTTGCTTATGCTTGATCTGGATCAAGTTTGTACTGATGGGTGATCCCACAGTGAGAGTAATGAATGAACCCACTATTGCTAGAGGTCAAGCTCCAATCTGAGGTACACGAGCCCACATCGAACTAGCTGTACAGACAGCGTTCCAGAGTAAAACAGCAACCAAAAAACCCTATGGCCCCCTAAACAATCTTATTTCAGGCATCAAAGAAACAACTGTTTTCAAGAAGTCCAACTACAGGTTAGTTTGTATTTTGTTTAAAGAAATCTTTCCATCATGACTTGATTTAGTAAGTTTTGTTTGTGGGTTTTTTTTTTTTTTTTAATTTCTATCATTGATGGAATTACTCTCCCACTGAAGACATTAAAACTCCCATCAACTTCCAGGAGAACCATCAGGCCAATGTAAGACACCTCAGAGACTAAAAGGCTTGCTTTAAATTTCATTTGTGAATGGAAGTTTTCATAGTAAAATATGAAATTGCCTACTTTCCAAACCTTTACTTTCCCAGTTCTCGAGTGTTTTCAAGAAAGAAAAGTTTAAGAACCACACCTATTATTCCACAGGACCATCTTGAAACTGAGGCTTTGTCTTGCACAGGAGCAAGAATTGAAGCATTCAGTCAAGATACCATTCTCCTCTTTACTCAATGCCACGATTATTACTTCTTACTTAACTTTGCAAAATTAGTCAGATATCTATGAAGTGTCTAGTCTCAAGGGGTTGTTCCTTCAGAAATTACTCCTAAGGACACAGAAGAGTAAAGGACAAAGTTTGGGCTAGTTTGTAGCTGTGAAGTCTTCTTATAAAAATAATGCAAGAAAGGTTGAAGATTTAGCATCAGTTTTGCTCTATCACAAAACATGCTAATGACTTGCCACATCCAGTTTAGTGAACGCTTAAGTGCCTATAGCAAGTTTTAATCTTTAAAAGGGAATGAGACACAAGATCTCCAGAGCTTCAAAGATCTCTGCTTTCCTTTACTGTACACAAAGGAAGCCTTAAGTCAATGTAGTGTTACTATCTAAAAACCATTTGAACATTTAGTCAAAGGAATGATGCCTACTGATACCACAGAGAATAGTCTAATTCCTCAGAGACACAAATATACTATGCAAGTTTATGTTGTTCCTCTCTTCACTTATCCCATCCTCAAAGAAGGTGAAAAGACCAAAAGTGCGATGAAACCAGAAGTCAGCCCACGGGAAACTGCAGTAAAGAATAAAGTCTAAGAACAGATTTATCAAAAGCCCTCAAAACCCAAAAAGTAATTTTGTTTTATTCAGAAATAAGACAATATTCAAAATGGCTCCTTAACAGAATTAATTGTAACTCATCCCCTGCAGGTAGAACAGCAATTTCTTTCCTTTTCAGAAACAGCAAAGGACACATGCCATGATTTATGTGAGGATGCTAGCACAAAAACAAATGACAACTCTTACACAGAATAAGAAACAGAACAGTAGGCAAACTTCTTTCTTACATGGCCTAGCTAACATTTTCAGTGTGTGCTGCAAGAAAATTTACTATTTTTATTAAATCAGATGTAACTTAAAGCAAAGGCAAACCACTTAAGTTTTAATATCATGTATTCTACTGCTCTTAAACAGCTTGCTCTAAAAAATTTTGAATTGTTCTAGTCTTATGTTTTTAAAACTATATTTCCTTGCCTATAAAATCAGAGTAGTCCTTTCAAGTAGGAAGTAGATCACTTTCCTCTGCCACCTGTGTTCAGCCCCTTACCCTAGATGGCCAATTTAAATTTCATGCAGCTGAAACTATTCAAGTAAAAATACTGAAGTGTGCTATTATTTCTAATTATCTTGCACCCTGCATAGGGCTTTCTTAAACTTGAAATAGCTTAAAAAAAAAGGGTTGAAAGAAATATGTGACTCAGCCAATTTGACAGGAAGGTTTGATATTTTACATAATTCAGAGTTGTCACAATGCATATTCCTATCTGGTTTTGAAGCAATTACAACTAAAATTTCCAATACAATAAACTACTAGCCTGCAACAATTTTTTTTTTAAATCCTTAAAATAAGATAAATACACTAACAGCTGTACAATAACACAGTCCTTAAGCCTAAATATTAACAACAGAATTGATTTCTTGGGAGCAAAAAAGATTCCTCTTTACTATGAAAAGCAATACGGTGGGAGTTAAAGGCTGTATGGTGATCAGTGTTGATTCTTCTGTTTTCTCAATGCTTAACTTTTTTTTTTTTTTACTATTTTAGCTTCAGTGAACAGCAAGAGACAAAACAAGACTGCTTGGAAATAAATGTATTATTACTGAAGGTACAGTTATTTAAAACATTTGCAGTATTTGACTATATATAAAAGTAGGTATGGCTAAACAATAGATATGTAAAAGAATGGAAAAAATATATAGCAATACAGACACTGACATTAACCAGCTACTCGATGCTTTCACCCCTGAAGGCAGATAGTCTCACCATTTTGCCTCAAATGGATAAATTTAACAAGAAAAATATTAACATGAAAAAAATAATAACTTCCGTCATTGTATTTGCATGGCTACTGTTGAAAAGTATGCAATCAAACCAGTACTTCTGGAAAGAAAATAATGTAAACAGTATACTCATATACTAATCTTCAAAGAAGGATTTGCTCAGGACAAATGTATGTGGCAATCTCCAGTTCTCTGTAGGGATCATTTAAGTCACGCAGTAGACAAACTGGGATTCAATGCTGGCATGAAAAGTTTTCAAGGAGTTGAAACATGAAACACATTCAGAATAGTTAAGCATCAAAAAAGGAACAGTATAAAGTGGTCAGTAAGTCAATACTACAGAAACATACCCATTTTTCCTGACAATTTTCAGGACAGTTTACCTTGCTACAGGTTCAAAGCGTAACATGTGAATGTGGTTTTAGAATCCGTTTTTCCATCTTTTTCCCCATTACCTACTCTATGATTATTTTATCTTATGTAATAGTATAATCAAATATTAAAACCATATTTAGAAGTTCACATCTTGCTATTCTAACAATGGAAGGAAGTAAATGCATTTTACAGTTGCTTCTGGTCTGATCCAGATTCCATTATGATGGACACCGCTCAGAAAAGCATTTTCAGAATCTTGAGTATGCCTTAGAGCTAGTGGGATTTTTTTTTGTGTGTTTATCTTTCTCCTTTTTTTTTTTTTTTTTTAATAAAAGCATTAAAAAAGGAAAATGTGAAAGCTCTTGCAAACTGCATGCAAGTTGAATCTGGCTCTGAAGTAAAAAAAACCCAGTAAATAACCCTCAAACCTTTGAAGCAAAATAAGAAAGAGCACTGACAACGGATTTAGTCTCTCAGCCCTCCATGATCTCTACAGAATCAAGTCTCGTGCTCAAGATAAGACCATCTTAGTTTTTAACTGCATGTGTTTACAAGACCATATGAGAGTGCCTTTACAAAATCCACATCGCTAAGCCAGCATAGTTTAAAAATATTCTCCTTATGTAAGTGTACTTTAATATGCATTTCTGCTCTTTAGTTTACTCTTCCTTGTGTGTCACAGCTTATTCTTGATTGCACTAGATACACGAGACATTAAGTTCTCCTGCTCTGCCTAAGGTAACCTTTCTACATGTAAATAAATACACACAGCCAAATAAGCAAAGCTACAATGAAGACTTGAAATCTAAAGAACAAAATAGTAATTTGTGACTGAGGCTTCTACTGAAAGCATCAGAAATTACCTACTATAAGGCAGAAATCTTTACAAATACTTTTAGTACTGATTTTTTCCTCTTCTAGCATTGATTTTAAAAATTTCCACTTTCAAGCTAGGCTAAAGTTTGTTTAAACACTGGCTACAATTTGTATTTGAAATGAAAAAATGCAATGTTGCACATTTACAATGAGAAATTGCCAAAAAATTGAAAGAATTTCACAGATCTATTTTTAATCTTGAGAGATGCTGAGTGAATTACGTAGGAAATCCTATCTGTTTCAGGATACGTAAGAAACATGTAAGAAATCATATCATTTTTCTGAAGTTCCCAAACTTAAGTAAGTTATTGTAAAGAAAAGCTGAAGAAATGAACAGGGATCATAGCAAAGATATACACAATTAAGTAATTTGAAAAATAAAGACCACATATGCTTTAGCTTTTCTGTCTATACTCTATAATTTGCACGTCAATAGTGAATCTGAAATATTGAATCGAATCAATTTCTTTATCAACCATCAAAATATTCACCCCAAGTACTCATCCCCAAGAATCAATACTGATCTATCATATAGACTGGAGAATCAACACAAATGTATTCATGTTACGCCTTAACCTTAAAAATCTTAGGAGTCATCTGAATCTAAACAAATAAACTTCATAGTCTTCACATTTAAAAATGCATTACTTTTTCTTCCCTCTCTATTTTTGATGAATATTATTTGTCTTTTCCATATGAACTTATACCTCAATCTTGCCATTAGACTGCCAATATGAAAGTCAATTAATGCTGATGGTCATCCTGTTTGTGGACACCTGTCATCTAGGGAAGAGGCAAAATAATTAAGCTATTAAAGAAATAAAGACGAAAAAAGGCAGAAGTGACTTCCTAAAAACCAATTACCTGACTTTCCAGATGCGGAAAAAAAAAGAAGGCTTGGTCTAAAGGCAAGAAGTTGCAAGCAATTTTCTAGTTCACTAGAATAAAGTGTCGGTAATGCCACACAACCTGTTTTATAACATAACTCTTACTGATGATTCAAACAGAGATCGTGACCACTTAAGCTCATACACTTCTCTGAACACAGTTACAAGCTGTCTACCCCCACAAGAAAAAAACCCCACCCTACTAGCATGACAACAGCAGAGGGAAAGGAATATTACAATGATTGTAAAACATTATTTCCCATAAAACATTTTGTTATACTGTATTTCAGTACTGACAGAGGAATACTTTTACTTTAGTTTTGAAAACTCGTAATGTGACAACAGGTGATGATAATCCAACAAAACACACAGTTTCCAAACAAGGTCTTGCTTCACACAGCCTCAGCAAACACCTCAACTTCAGCACTTCATAGACTATTTTTATTCTCCATATTTAGATTGTATTTTCAAATTGTATAGCAAATTCCTGGGGTGAAGGGGAAATAAACATTCACTGATCACTTGAATTCACAAACCAAGAAACAGATTAACTGCTGAAAAAACAATTATTCCAGTTGCCGAACACTGAAGTCAAACAGAACGTGGAAAAGTGAAAGGGAAAGGTTATTTAAGCTGCAGGCAATAAAAAGCTTCAAGTCTTAGACGTGACTGGAAAACTTCAGAGAAAGTTTTATAACATTTTTCACAACTAATTCCAATGAACTGTTGCTTTTGGTAGCAGTATGCAAACCAATTACTTTACAGCCAGCTCAAGTATCGCTGCTGCTGTGACTGCAGTGCAGAGAGAAGCCGAGATAATGAAAAAGATATGCAAGCCAACACATTAGAGTTGTGACAAACTATTTCCGCTCATGGTTTTGTTTCAAGTTTTGCTACCTATACTGTCCTCACAATATGCCAAAGCACAAACAGAATTATAAGCTTTCACAGTTTAGGTTTTTACTAACTTTTGCAAGTGCCTTGGCCTCTTGCTGCGAGGCAACCAGGGTATCAGGTGCAACTGCTTCTGAATTGCAGGTAGCTTTCCACTTAGAAATGCCTTAATCAAATGTGTAACGTCAATACTTGCTAGCTCGTCCAACTACAAGCAGATGACCTATGTGGAAATATTCTCTGCCTAGCAACATTGGTGTTGCCCGGCCCCCTAAAGATACCACTATCAAGAAACGAATGATTTTTTTCACCTAAAATCTAAAGAAAAAATTGCTCTCTTAAAGAATTAGAGATTAACCTGGCCTATTTCTTCTCAAATTTCTTTTAATTTTAGCCTCTATCACTACCTAATTTTCTCTTTTTTTTTTTTTTCTGGGTGTAGGAGGCAATCCTACCCCCCTCAGGCAAAAGAGATGGTAGGAGGTAGCAATTACTAATGAACTAGCAAGTCAAGCTCTTCATTATAAAGCAAGATTTTAAGAGAATCTGAAAAAGGAAATACCCACACTTTCCTTCGGCGGCAATAAGGATGAAAATACATTTTGGACTCCCCAAGAGCTCTAACTACATTCCCAGAACGATGCTTCTGCCGTCACATATCTCACATGCTGGAAGGCTGGATAAGAAAGTACAAATGCTTGTACGTGTATTCAGAGCATGTTTTCCAGACTCATACCAATTAGTTCCTTCCCTTCTGTTTCCTATCACTTGAATAAAAACATTGGGAAAGATCCAAATAATGACATTTTGACAGCAAAAAAGCAAAGGCATTCAAACATTACCAAGGCAAATTCGAAATAAACCAAGCATGGAGGTACCTCTTTTCCCAGCACCTAATTCCCCATGATGAGCTTCCATGAATTCCAATCAGCTCCGTAACAAAGATCACACACCTCCCACATGCAACATAAATTATGTTGGTATGGATCAACTACCTTCCCAAGAATCAGTCTGTACCTAGAATAAGCTTGAAGAACTTTACAAAGTGTCAAGAGACTAGAAAAAAAAATACTGAACATGCAAACATAACTATATGCAGCTTACATGCCTACACACATACAAGATCTTAAGACTCATGTAGAGAACAGGACTCATGCCGATACATTTATACGGCACCTGATAAAGTGATGCCTGAAGAGCACCTTCTCCCTTTAACAGGGAACAAATTAACATATTCACACATTTACTTCTGAGCTGAAGCAACTAAATATAGAAGTACCTGACAATCTGCTAGAAAAAGCTCTAAATTTCAAATTTGAAAGATTTAAAAATTAACATGAAATTTACTACTTGTCCCATATTAGACATCAGAGGGCAAAAAATGCAGAGTTCACATGCTGGATGTCAGACATATACGCACAGTCAGGATGCCCTAGGGATGAGACTGACTGATCTATACGAGCTGTCCTTTTTCCCCACATCCACCTTCCTCACTTCTTCATCACTCCAACAAGACTCCACAATAAAAACCTCTCTCATCCCATTAAAGAATGTCCTATCTACAGGGTTAATAAAATTAACATTGATTTGTTTTTCAAATATATATTTGTCATTAAATTTGTATGTTAAACATTCAAATCTCATTTACAAAGCAAAGAAAGGTTGGGACCAATGCTTTTTAAGCCTATTCTTGCTACACATACTCTCTGCATGTTGCATAAATCTATTACAACAGAGTTACATAAACCAGCTATCCTGCTTCTTTCCAGACTAGGTTAGCTCTTGCTTACCATTCAAACATGACAGTGTAAGAGACAAGTAAGACAGCCAAGCAGAAGAGACTTCTAGTTGATTAGAAATTCCAATATAAAGAAAATCAACCTTTTAAAGGCTCATGTGTATCCCATCAAGATGATATAAAATATCAAAATATAGTAGGTCAAACTAAACTCTTATTTGGTAGAAGGAACACAGCTTTTTGAGAGAAAAACCAAACTGAAATCTAAAGACTATTAAACTAAGCTACATACACATGGCATCCCAAGGCAGTTGGTATAAGCAGAGGCCAAGTACACTTTTAAAGCCAAATCTGATTATTTCTGAGCACTTGAAATATACTCTACACCTTGTATCATCTCTTTAAAATACACATTACTGTATTTTCTTCACAGTAATACAGAGCAAAGTGAACATCAAAAAAATAAGGGGAGGCAAAGAATTGAAACATAAGATACTGCCTTTCATACTAGCAAGAAGCCTTGCTAAACTTTGTATTCTCAGGCGTAGCAGAACCACATCTAGTTTTAAGTACCATGCTGAACCCCTCGTACTCAGTCTTCACAATAAAATAAAAGCAAGAATGAGGATCAAAGTCTTTCATACTACTACCAAAACAGTATTATTCTACCTACTGCTCAACAAACGTATCCTGGAACTTCATTTCTACTGCAGCTCACATTTTGCAAACCACCAGCAAAAATTCTTATTGAACATATTTCCTCAAGACAGCCCAGTAAGCCAAAAAGCAGCTTGTTTTCTTATGACTTACAGGATTGACATCATTTGTTTCACAGTTTATTATGGTACTTGAGAAATTGTTCAAAATGTTTTAATTATGTATTATCCTAACTGACATTTAGTAAAACACAATGAGGATGCGAGGGGTAGGTGCAGAACAAATGTTTCTTGTTAATTAGGCTTGTAACAAACAGGTTTAATGTGATCATTTATGACCAGTGTTAAAGTATCCTCTGTGAGAATTACCCAATTTAGTCACCAAGCCAACTGAAAGACCTAACCATCTCCCTTCATTATGTAAACACTACACATGCTTCGCAGAACACCTTAGAGGACAAATTGAAAATGTGCAATTTTTTGGAACGTACATGTTTGATGAACAGCAGTTCAACACATTAATGCTTAGGTCAACGAGCATATACAGCAGATAGCTTCACAGCAAATCACTGACGTAGGAGAAAGAGATGACTAATCACGAACTCTTCTAAAAGGCATTCAATTAAGCTACCACCCAGAGAGAAAAGCACTGCGTATTTACCACCCTGTTGGCAGCCCTAGTGTGGGAATCCTCCTTTGGTGAAGTCTGCAGAGGAGGAAAGCTGCCCTGGAGCACCAGGCGATGGAAAAGGCCATCTTTCTTCTACTCCAGCCTCATGACCACCACACTGCATGCAAAACACAGCGTGGGGACAAGGCTAAAGCAAATGGAGTTAGTGTTATGCATGGCTATTTCCAGTTTACTTTTGAAAAAGTCTACCGTTATTTTCAACCTCGCGTACAGTACAACAGGGGAAAAAAAGAAATTACTCAAGTTGGTTCAGCTTCAGAACAGCCTGGTACTGAACACACACAGATCTATCCAGACTTCATACATGAAGACATTTAGCAGTGCTACCACACCTGACTTACACATCAGTTTTTCCACTGGATCTGTCGAATAGCAGGGGATAATGCCAGGCACAAATCCTCAGTTCAAGAATCCTTTTTAGAGTATCAAAGCAAAGTTTTTGTTTGTGCCTCACCGTACAGCTTCATGAACTAAAAATACATGTCAGAAGAACACACAGATTTACTAGCTTTTATATGGACAGCTAGAGTTAACTAAGGAAATATCTTACCACAAAAGGATCCCATCCATATTGGTATATAATCTAGTCAGCAATGACTTTCGGAGGTGACAATAAATACATATTCACTTCAAAGCTTTTTTACTCTTAAACCGCAATTTCTTTTTATCCTTAAAACAGACGCGGTACAAACAGGTGAAATATGAATGTTCATTCCCCTGTAGCTCACCATATTGTCAACCTGATCTCTTCCCTAGAGGCAGGTACCAACATTAAGTTTTTATAGCGTACATCTGCCGACTAGGAAAACCAAATGACCACATTAGTGAGGATATAGACAGGAACAGGAACACAGGAATTTACCAAATACTGCTCTTAGAAAGAAGAGGATTAATGCAGCAATTTAAGATGCCTTTCTGAGCCTTGAGGTAGTAAGCTAGTTTTATCATTAAAGAATGTACCTGCTAGAGCCACCAGAAGGGCAGCGATGGTGGCCACAGCACTCCCTGGCACAGCCAGGCTACGAAGAGCCTGGTACCCACCATGCCCTGACCCCTGTCAGCCTTACACCCCGGGGACAGCTATGCCACTCCAGATACCTGTACTACCAGAGAGGCACAACCTTCTGTAAAAGTGCCTCAAACTTTGTTTTTAATTCAGATTATTTATGTTGATCTGATTATATAAATAAAACCACCTTGAAGATACTGCTATTTTCATTGAAAGATCCTAAATTACAGTGCATCATTTTGATAAGCAGTACATCACATGCTACAGATCAGGTTAATTTTAACATTGTACACCATTTCATACAACGAAAGTTCACTTCACCCTTTCAAATAAAAAATTAACTTTGAATAATTACAAAGAGCTGTTAAAAAGCAACTTTCTCTTTAAACCCTACTAAATGATTAATACTGGTGTTTTGAGACAGGATGTCTAATTTGAGAGGCAGTTTCACTATCAAAAAAGATCAGTATTTTTAACTGATTTAGTGCTTGTATTAAACTTCTACTTTAGCATGACAAAGACTTGAATATTCTTTATTCACACAGTGGATTATTTTAAAAAGTGGTCCATGTACGGCCCATGCAGTTGAGAATATAAACACATAGATATTGCTGGTGACAGCACTTAGGTCTTAAGAGAATTCATTTACTCTCTCAAGTGCTGCTATGCAATTCTGTGTAATGAGCAGTGAAAATACTGAATAAAGTATTTATGATTTCTGATATGCCAGACGTGCATTTATAACATGCCCAATGTACATTAACTAATCATGAGGTGCACAACAGAAGTAACTGCAGAAACTGCTTACAGAACCTGCCTTTGCATGTGTGAAGAAAATGTGGTTGCATTTCTTTACATCTCATTTGCTACATACAAATTTCACCCAGCCATAAAATTGCATTTTTAATCTCCTCCTCTCAATATATGCGAGTGTTTCACTAAAGAAATATCTGAAACTTTTGTTGCATCTTTCAAGTAAAAACAGTTCCAAATACATCACAAGCAGGACTTTCACTAGTCCAAAAGACAAACTAAATCTAAAAACATGTCACATTTATTAAAGTTACTTCCAGATCTCTTAAACAAAATGTACAAAGGCCTATGGTACAGAAAGCCTACTAATGCTTATTATAATCCTAAATACCTTCTGTTTCTGACAAGGTCATAATTTCCTTCTACCCATCAGCTGCCTTTCTATTTTTTATTAATTTAATTAACATTTAATATAGATGATGTTTTCTCTTTTTATTTGTTTGAATTTAGAGTTAGATTGCTGTCCTGGTTTCAGCTGGGGGTTAAACCATGACAATTGCACACCACTTTTAAAACAAAATTCAACATTTAAAAAACTTCAATATAATAGATAGGCTGTCTCTAAGTAGTGTCTCAAAATGACACAGAATTAAATCATTCTACAGGCCAATCTTCCACTGTTTTCAAACATAGCTTCTCCACTCTAGGAAATTACGCAAGGTGGAAGAAATACACATAATCAATTACAAACTTAGTTTAAAATACATAATTTTCCGATGAAGACTCTAGCCCTAAATATTGTATTACTGCATACTGAAACATCAGTATCCTTTTAAAATGAATCATTTAAAATAAATCAAACCAAAAATTAAGCCAGCAAAGTACAAGTTTCAATCTTTATTATAGTAATACAAATTCTTACAGCTGATCTCATGGAATTATTTGACTAAATAAATTTCTGCACCACATATGTAGGAAAGACAGAAAAAGCAAGGAAAACCTGGGCTGAGAATAAGATTCTATGGCTAACTTTGCCACTCAGTGATCTTGGATGCATGAAATAACACCAACCATCAGCTTTGCCATCTGATGAGCAAGGCAGATGAAGATTATTTTAAGGGCTCTTAAAAAAAAATCTAAAATTAAATTTAAAAATATAAAATTCAAATATTAATAATCTCTAGTAGTATCCAAATTACTAAAAAAGACAAGGACAAAAAATAGATAAGCTGCAAAGACTTAAACATATAAAAATGTCCAACAACAATGTAGCATGCCTCTTGTGATGTTCCCTACTACATTTTTTAGGAAACACAGCACTTCCGAAAATATTGATGGACAAAAAAGATAACAAAACTATATTGGAAATTAAGGAGAAAGGCTGTTTTTTGCCTTCAGGAAGTTTAAACCTTATTACTGGAATTCCCAATATTTAACTTTCATACACTTGAAGCTTCAAGGTATTTAAAAAAAAAGTGGTACAAAGCATTTCATAGCATAATTCTGAGACCAGCACTCTGTTCATGGGTACAGAGGCACAGAAGTGAAGAGTGCTCTACTGAAGGCCTGGTCAATGAAAAACTGCATCACAACCACGGATAAGATTAAACTAGTATCACTACAAGACAACATGTCAGGACACCCAAAACATTTCTTAGCTTCAATTCAATCTCCTCTGTCATAAAACTTTTGATGCTGCAGAGCATGTGTTTGAGAGCACCATCCAGTAATCACCTCTAGCTTTTCTACAACATTATATTATGCAATCTACAGTGTTTCATGACTGGAATTTAAAAAAACCTGGATACCTGAATACATCCCTATGGCCTACTAAAGTTCAAAACATTTAATTATCCTTAGAACACATAATCAGCGTGTATCATGAATAATACTGTAAGCATATCCTCTCAAAGAAAACCTGCAGTACAGGGATCTAAGAGCAGATTTACATACACTGCGTTTCACTACATAAACACAGATGTCTGACTTTTGAGATCAAAATATTGTTGACGGCATAGACAGCAAAGCCCTAAAACAACCTCCAGGCCTTCCTCTGGCTTAAAACCAAAACCAAACAAAAGCCCCACCAGGTTCCCAATACTTCATGAGAACACACTCCAGCAATATCTGATTCTGGATGCAGCGTGCCAGAATGCCGGGCCCTACCTGGAAAGGTCTCCTTTTGTCCTAGCTAAGCACTCCTTCTCTCACTTCTGACACCTGAATTCATCCCCTTTGCTACCCAACAAAACCACTGCTAACCCTAAGGTTTGGTTCAAAAATACAGCAAAGCTACTCACCCAAGGAAAGAAAGGGACATTATTAAAAATAGAAGTTCACCTCTATGCTGTAAAAGAGTGCAGCTTCTCTATATTTCAGACTGCTCAATCAAAAAGCTTCCTAAACTTTATGATAAAGAGCCATGATAACTCAATCCAACTGGAATAATATTACTACCTAGCAGAAAAAGCAAGGCTTGTGCACACTGTGAAAGGAGCTTTGTCAGGAGTTAAACAAGATGAAAGAACCATCATAAACATCTCCCACTTTTGCACAAAACGGAACATGTTATTTTTCCAAAGCCTCTTATGATCACAGACAAATATTTTTAAATTAACATAACACAAATAACGTGGCAACTACCACAAATAACTTCAAAAGAATGTTAACCCACTTATTTTCTTTATCGCTTTTAAACCTCTGAATACAATTGAAAAAAATTCTATTATGTCACTAGGATCTACTAACAGTTAAATATATTACCTTTGGGGTGTGGCTCTTCTCATAAAAGTGACTATACAGAAAAGGAATTTTCTCTGTCAACAATTTTGCTTCCTGTGCTTTATCAGAGAATTAAGGTTTTTTTCCTTCTTAGGCGACAAAGACTTTTTTTTTTTTTTTTTAAATAGTCTACTACTGGAAGCTCTGTATACACAATATAGTTGAGAGAGAATATTCCCTGTAGAAGACAGTCAACAGGACTGCTTTCCAAGTCTGTGTTTCAGGCCTGTCTGGAAGCAGTGAGGTTACGTATGCGTTAGTTCTGTCTGACATACAACTGGAAAGGCACCAGTGCAATTACCTAGACTGAAACGTAAAGCATTAATGTAGGTTAAATAGTCCAGGATAGATTCATCTACATTGGTGTACAAAGACAGAGCGCAAGATACCACTTAGCCATAGAAAAGGGAAACCTAGCCTACTGTGTTAGTGTAGAGCTGGCTTACCAGTATCTTACAGATCCATCTTCACTTCTCCTCCAGTTGTTTCTTAAAAATGCTTACCAGAATCTATACCACTAGGTTTTCAGACACTGTCAGGGTATTCTTTCTGTTGACATGTCTCTGCAGCCAACACTGTTAAGGCTGATTTTCAAAATGTCCTCAGCACTTACACCCTGAAGATTAGTATCTTAAAGAAGCCTGAAGTTAACCAATCAAAAATTGACATAATCCATCCCTACATACTTCTTTAGCTAGTGATGCATTACTTTCCATGAAAACCGGCCAAAGACACTACACAAAACCTGTTGCAGCTATATCCTAAAATAACATCTTCAACAGGTTACCTAAACTAGCATAAAACTTGGCAAATGTCAACCAACCCAAGGAAATAATTCTCAATATACAAGTAAAATAGAGATTTCACATACTATCTTCCAAGAAAAAACAAAAAACAAACTCTGAATTAAGATACAATTTCAGTTACCAAAAGCAGATATGACAATCCAATCAAAGATGTAAATTTACAACTAACTTAATGCAGCGTAATGTCATTACAAAGTCAAAAATGAACATCAACTGCAGGTGTAGTATATCTTCAAATCTTCACTAGGCTTATCTTATGATGGAGCATATATAGTCTAAGAACCACGTTCTCATAATAGAAAAAAACAGACCATTTTCATTTGTCCTTGCAACCCTAGTTTCTGAAACTGCCACGAGACATAAAATGAAAACAGATCATTCAGAAACCTATTTCAACATTAAAATGTACTATCTCTACTACTCACATGACTGGAATTTTAATTCATGCTAAGCACCTGCAAGCAGAAGTGGAGAATAAAGAAAAATCTGCACGTTTTCTTGCTTACATATTAAAGACCTATTTGCATAAATTGCAGGGGGTATTCACACTATTCATCTTTAGGCACCTGAGGCACTTAGGAGAAAGTTTCATACCAGTTCTGGGGTCAGTTCACAGTTTCCCACCACCAGTAAGAAAATGCTTGGCTCCACCTCCCAGTCACCCTCTCTTCCTTCTTCACCATCAACCATGTAATTCCTGCCCTCTCTCTTCCCTCCAGGACCTTCCAGATAGTAGTGGAAACCTATTCAGCTTACTGATGCAGCAAAAATTATTCTGAAGCAAGCACTTAATTCAGCTTAAACTGTAATGTTGTAATACAAAAACAATGACTGTGATGGGCTCCCTCCAAGGTAAATGTGGAAAGAGAGGCAGCTCTATATGAAGATCTTTGGATTACCCTCTGAACCTGTTTCTCTCTACTGATTATAGAGATGAACATTTTAACAACAACAACAAAAAACCAACCCAAAAAAACCAACCCAAAAAAACACCAAATCAGTCAATCTAGCACAATTAGTATTTTAGATGTGAATAAATTATTTGCTGAAAAAGAATCCAGGTTTCACTGTTTTACTTACCCACTCCTAGAAACAGATGATTAAAAACAATATAGGTATTTTGTTAAGACATAGCTACAGGTGCATATCATCACTGGCTATCCATTCATCCCCAAAATAACTTTTAACAATGACAAAACTTACGACTTAAATCCTTCAAGTAATGTCTACCTCTTCCACTACTAGCAATATTCACAAATACCAGGAAACCAAAACTCCTATTATGTAAGACACCCCCCCGCCCAGCAGAAAAAAGGAGCCCAGTTTAAAGGAAGCAGGTTCAGAACACACTGTTAAAAACACTCAACACTTTGCATTTTATACGCAAACTAAACCCAAACGTTTTAAAATGCAGTAGCTAAGCTTAAAACCAAAGCATAGAAAATCCATACCTTCAGAATGCATAATCTACTTCGTATTGCTCCTAAAATACTAAAATTGCATAATTCAAGAAAAGCATATACCTACTGAGCAAACTAATTACTACACACAATCACGTTGTTTCTCCTGTGCTGCCCAGAAAAAAAAGAGTACGCTTAATAACAAAAGGCCTTCTGCCTAAACACACTTTAAAGCTATTTTTTTTGCTTATGGATCAAACATTTTGCTTTTGAGAATTATATTGAGATGTATCAGAAACAAGCCACAATAAAACATTTAGGTTAACTGCATTCCCTGATAAACAACCCAGAATTACAAGCAGCAGGTTTAAAAATACTGTGACTTGTGCAAATGGGAACACTGTAAGCTGTTTATCTTGTTTAATCCTGAAGGTAAATAGCATAAGCTTTAAAATATTTTGCTTCTTTGCCACAACCTACTGAATCATACTGACAAAGGTAATGAAATACTATGGAGAATCTTAAATTTTTGGAATTGCCTCTGAAATTGCTTTATCCGAATATTGTACAGGACATTATTCTCAAGAACACTTAGTGTAAATTTCAGTGATTTAAATCCAAACTGTAGCTTCAATGAAGCCAAAGATCTCATCTTGTCTCTCTCCTGAGGTGATCACTTCTTCAGAAAACACAAGGACCCTGCACAACTCCCCTACTGGGCCCCTTTAAAATATGACCACTATAGTTATTAACAGATTTTTTTTTTCACTGTTGCCTATTCCAGAATTTTTCTGAACTCCTACCATAGCTCTATTTCAGCTTACATAGTTCAGTTTTAAAATATTATATTCAAGAAAAAATATCATTTTCAGTTTCCTTAGATTTCTTTCCTCCAACACTAACAATTTCCACACCAAAATTCCTATTTCCTTTCATAACTCCCACCTCAAAGAGGTACCCATATTTAAAATTAGGAATACATTTTATAAGATTTATCAGTAATTATTTCCCCACTGTCCCTTCTTCTTCAGTACCAAAGTAAGTTTCTGAGCTGCTGTTACACATCATTTTTAAAAGACTTCAGCGGAGCATATATGTTTGATATATTTAGCAGTTAAGGACCACCTTTCCTCTCTGTACAATAGGAAGTTTCCCCTCCCATCTGCTCAGGATATTTAAAAAAAATAAATAATTACAAACTTTCGTTATTCCATCGGTTCTACAGAAAGTGACCATTATTTATGTGTAAAAACAAAAGTAAAGTTGAACCCAAATGCCTATTATAACCGCCATCAGTTCCCTGATACAGTCAAATGGTCACAAGACACCTGCTAGTACAAAGGCAGGAGCGCAGGGATGACAGCAGCAGCCAGCAAAAGGGAAAATAACCACAGCTGTAAGCAACAGGGCCAAAGTTATGCCAGTTTAAACTGTTTGAGGAGCCACAAAGTTATTCACAGGCAGCACCAGCCCAAGCTTAGTCTCCCACAGTCCTACAGGAAGACTTAAGTTTTGTATTTTGTTTTCAGAGCAAACATAAATAAGGCCAGTTACGAAATAGTTTCACATTTTACAAGCAGACACTTATACAATTTAGTAAGATACTTATGACAGAGCTTTAAGACTGAATAGTACTTAAGAAGGAAACAAGTCCCCTGCATATATAAATACTCTACTGCTGTTTATGACAACCAGACCTTGACGAAGAGAGAAAGAACAGAGGAAGCTGCTCTTGAAATAAACTAAGGACAGACTGAAAAAAAGGCTTTTAATTTTCCCCGGTTGAACATATATATGACGACAACTATTTTGCCTACACAGAATGTTTACAAATTCTGCATTTAGAAATTTAACTTTGCTTCAAGATATACAGAAAACTGGTGGAAATATAATAAAATTTAATCTATTATTTCATAACTGATTATCCTCCTCTTGTATATTATTAATGAATTATTAATTATATTATTAGTACCTTTTAAAATAAAAGCTTTCCCTAAAACCCACATACTGAATGCAGATCAACACTTAATATCTGTTCTGCATTATACATGAGAAACTATTCCAAAGCTTTATAAAATAAATTCCCAACTAAAAGCTAATAATAGCTGGTCATATTTGTGTTAATTACAAAATATCACTAGCTTATTTATAAAGTTAATAGACTGTATTCAATCTTTTAGAGCCTGATATAAAATGCCACACCAAGTAAACAATCAGGAAACTGCCATTTTTCCAAGCGTCCACCCTGCGCTAATGACCCGTTCTGCAGTACCTCTATGTTTTCCCAGTTTTCTGCGTGCTACAGCAACGATCAGCAATTTTCACTGGCTTTCACTTCATTAGTGGCAATGCCCAACAGCAGGCACGGAGCAGGTTTCCCAGTGCTCCTTCATGAACGTACTTGGTCGATGAGGAGCCCTCATCATACGCAGTTACGTAACGGCAACTATTTATAGTTAACCACTTGATTCACATTATCCGCCAGGTTTTAAACCATTTCATATGTAGACACTTGATCTATCATTTTAGTTCCTTAATCAAAACATTACGTAACAGCCAAGCAAAAGGTTTCAGAGAAGCCTGTTTGCAACATCAACAAAATTATACCACACAAAGTCTTTAATCAAGAGAACCAGAAGTTAATTCCACAAGATCAGTCTTCTATAAACATATGCTGAACAACAGTTATTTCCTGTACTTAAACTCCTGCTCTGTCAGTAACCATTATTATGCATATTACTAACTTTTAAAACCACTGAAAGAAACCTTAAGTTGTGCTAAATTACATAATTTCTCAGTGTTCCAAAACACACTGAAAAACACCATCAGCATTAACGCTCCAGAAAGCGCCCTATCAGCTTTTACAATTCGTACCATACAACTTCAGTGGCAGCTGTTGAACACCCTCAGGTTCTCTTAGGAAGTGTCTCAGAGCATCAGGTAGGACTATCGTCTGGTTTATGTCTGAATATAGCAGTATTTAATAAACATTGACCTCTTCTGAAGACCATCAAATGCTAACGTTTTCTTTAGCATATGTAACAGGCTAATGGCTTTGTTAGAATTCATGTTCCTCCTGAAACACGCTTTGCCTTATTGTCATAGTCCATGACAGCATGGGTTTTCCTCATCGCAGGCTTCAGCTTCCCTTATGAATCAGATGCACATAACTCAACTTCAGCTTCTTTACACTGTTGTGAACTGGCTTCTCTACTCCTACAGGCCACTGTCTTTTTTTAAGCCAAACAGTTTTTGAATTACAGGGCAATGGGTTTACCAGTAAGTAATATTCTTTGATAATTCTCAGAAATCCATACTTCCCAAAGATCTTTATTTTAGTGAGCACCAATTAGCACCCATTACTGTAAACCTCATTAAATGTTACCTTTAATGACTGCTGTATAAAAACATCTTGCACATTCCTGAACAAAATGCAAACAAATCAGGATACTTCCGTATCAGTAAGGTAAGAGTAGGAAGTCAGAAATACGTGGAAAGAGACATTTCTGAAAGATGACTATGCAGGTGATGGCAGTTCACTACGATATAAGCATATCAGTACAGCTACATGCCTGCAAAGTGCCCTAGTCCACTGAGCACAGAAGAGAAAGTCACGATCCTGCCAACTTTAACACAAACTGAAAGCATGCAAGTATCTTTAGTGAAGCTGACAAAATGCAGATGTTAAAAATGAGAGACCATCGTGCAACTCTACCAAGCCTTGAAAACAGCAGCAGTCAGAGAAAGGCGTACAATTACAAGGTATAGATTCTAATTAAATGAAATATGATTAGAAGGCACAGAGTAGCCTTCACTTATGCAAGATACCTAGCAAGTCCAACCTAAAATACAAAGACAGGCAAGAACTGTACCTAACAGTGTAAATGAAAGACATGTCGTTTCTTTGTTCTGGTATAGTAACACAGCCTCGTTCATTGTAATATATGCACAACTAGTTGTTCCAGAAAAGATAAATAAAAAAATAAGGAAAAAAAGGTCATAATCAAAACCTAGGATAAAACTGTCCTTCAGCTTACTGTATTTTCAAGGTATTACAGAAATAAGCAAGCAGAAAATTGCCCTGAAATTCAGAGAAGCCTTCAAGTGTTTATTTAAAATGTTACAAAGTTGGTATTTTCCCTTTCCTTGAAACCATTATGCCTAATTCTGCCCCACCACATGAAAAATTAAAATGTGATTTGACATTTATTTCTTTTGCTGCTGCATTTTTTAATGATGCTACTCACACATTTCTTTTTTCTCTAACATTTGTGCTTAAACATCGCACCCCTGGTAACCTGATGTTCCCTATTAAAAGACATTTCTAATCCTTTAAAAACAGGCACTAGATCACTAAAGCCCAAATATGCCAGTGAAGCACAGAGTTACAATGATTTCCAGTATCAGTGTGTCTATGGTATTTTATAATACAGTCAGATATAGGGTATAATGATCTCCAAGGAAGTGGCAAAAGCCTTATTATCCAAGGACTGACGTATCAAAAGCTGGTCTGATGCAAATTACCTGATCTATGCATCCATTAAGGTTACTGTTTTCCATATAACCGGATCACAGAACTAAAGGAGAACTCTTTTCTATTCTTTTTATGTTCTTGTGCTCCAAGTTGGCAAACTAGCTCAAGTTCCAGTTTTGTTTATTCCTTGTGACTGTGAACATCAGTGGTTGAACGCTCAAGGTTTAAACCACTGGTTGTTGATGTTCTAATTAGCCACTTCTACTGAACTCTGCAGTTGACATCTCTGCTAAAAGGAGTTCAGGAGACCAAAAACTCTGGAGGAATTGCCAATCCATCAGGTTAGTTAAGAGTGTGCATGTATGGATTTGTATTCAACACAGAATTATAAATAGTCATTTGTCTAAACAAACATTACCTCTCACTCTTCAGAGAAACATTGTCAAAAGTGTGTCGTGACTCTTCACAAAATACACAGGAGAAAGAAAACATCCCACACCATTAGTGGGCATTTCTGGGAATCCAGTATTTCCAGAGGAAGCAGTATCTGCTCTTCCCCGCTTCATGGAGAAAAACATTACTAGGCCCTGAAAGGTATACACAGCAGTAAGTTTATTAAAAAGCCCCCTAGTCTTAGACTTTTTAAAGGTTTTAAAAAGTAAATCAGAATTACTGCCTAGCTATCAAAATATTTAAATATAAAATGCTTTTACCTCTAACATCCAATTAAGGTAGCCTCTACATCAGCATGTGAACAGGCACAAAAAAAATTTCCCAGTTCTTACGCTCAGAAGGAAAAAGTCATTGCTATAATTATGCGCATCGCAAAAAAGACAATGATCACCAGCAATACACTGGTTTAGTTTGTTCTTTAGATGTGAAGCATAACTGTCGAGTAAACATTTGGCATTTTAAAAGCATTTTTACATGCTAGAGTTGTGGAGTAGTGTTTTATATCAAATTCTGAAGTGCCACTGATTACAGTGGTGTCCAGCTGCCTCAGCAGATACATATTCAAAGCTTGCTGCAAAAATAAAAAAAGCAAGCATTAAAAAGCATGCAGCTAAGAACTTAAGATACCTGTAATTTAAGAATTGTAAGCAACATCTAGTAAGTTTACGCTAGAAAAGCTTTATTAATATTGATTTTTAGACATGATCTTGTCTATTTTCACATGGCACCAGATCACACATTCAATAAAGACACAACTAGTATATATGCCTTTTTAAAATACAGCTGATCAGCTTTCTTGGCCAACAAATAAAAGCTGATCAGTACACAAAATATCAACAGCTTCCATTAAATGTGAAAAGAGGGTGAAAAGCAAATTCCTGGAAAGGTTTTAATGCGGACTGTTCATTGAATCAGTCTCCAATGAAACCCTTCCTGATTACACTTTTTAGGTGCAGTTACTCAAACACACTGTACTGAACCAAAACTTATTAAGATTAGTGAAACATTCTTTTTTTTTCTTCTAGCAGCAGGTAGTTATTTAACAAATTAGAAGACTTTGTATGTTAGTACGCCATTCAAAAAATTCTGCATAGTTTTACTGTAAGAGCTCCACATTGTAACAATAACACAGGCATACGGAACATCTTAACATCCGTGTCATAAGCTATATCGTATTTTTACAGTGCAGCGTTAGGCAGAAATTGAAGCCAGAGCCATTCAGGGGAAAAACATAGCCCTGTTCTGGTTTTCAGTTATTCTCAATCTAATTATATGCGGAATTATAAATCAAGTATTTCACTACACATTAGTGGCATTTTACATATTAAAAAGATCAATTAATGGTCTACATCCTTAGCCAAGCTTAAAATAAATGACTCGCCACTTTCAAACTGTAATTTGCTTCAGACAATACAGGCTCCAATTTGCAAACTCTTCGATATGGATGTAGGCAGACCCCACCTACTGATTTGTGTAGAGCTCAATCCCAGGTAAACACAGGGCTACACCAGACAATATGCAAATACAAGGTATGAACTTCACTGCGTTACCCTTCGTAAAGATTTCTGTAAGCCAGACTCATTATTGTCAAAGCAGTATTTAAATAACACCATCAAAAAATATGCTTTCATCTTTCAAATTTAAGTGGCCCTTTTAATGCCAAGTTAACATTATAATGGTTTCTCTATGTTGGAGAAGAAAATTCAGTTTGTTCTTTCAAGTAGAGATAACTTTTAAGGAAATTTTTCACTACGCATTTCAAACATATGATTTCACGTTTTCATACCGGTTACTTTTGTGTGAATTATTCAAAACAAGTCTCTCACACCACTTACTGAAGTGCAGACATAAATAACAAGAGCTGCGTATGAGTATACAGAATTCCTGCAACAAAGCAATATGGCGATCTATTTAACATCATAAGTTCATAAAATACCAGATCACCGACTTCACTTTTCAAGAAAACAAACCTGAATTTGGTGTTAAGTCTAATTTCATAAATGTTTTCTTCTGCCCCACATCTTCTGAGTATTTAAGCTTTGGTCATCTATTTTCCAGTTCAATTAATACAACTAAAAAAAGGAGAGGTAGGGGTGGGAATGGAAAAATGTCAAACCAGGCTTCCTCTCCTCATATCTATGCCACGACAGCTACAAGAAAGTTGCTATTGATCTTCTGTTAAATTACAAAAAGAAAAAAACCCACATATATTCACTGAAATTAAAATTTTTTAGTTTGGATTACGATATACCTCAGCCCTGTTTCCCTCACGACACCCAAAATACTGTTAACCACCATTAGCAAAGTGCCAAAGACAGCAATGAGTTTAAAACAATTCCAGCCAGCTACCGAAATTGTTGCAGAAGAGACAAAGGGGATCAAGGTCAGCATTCTTCTAACGCAGTAGCTAATCCACTCCTATGAACACCGTCCTGGAACCGGTGGGTGTAGTACGTTGCCATGAAATGTAAAATATACCTAATGCCACCTCATCCTTGCGAGACAAGAACCATTTTGCTCTCCCTGGGCTCAAGCCATTACCTATCTGAGAGGAAGGGGAGGGAGGAGTTCACAGAAGTTCAGGGTCAGCAAATGTTCACGTATCCTGTCATCTACGAACTCAAAGCTCAAGGCACAACAACTCTTAAGCCACGCACAGAAGCCTACACATATTTTGGGTGTGCGGGGGGTGGGGGACAGACCTGCAATAGGAGCGAATGTGTCATTCGTGCGGAGGCTGCGAGGAGAAGAGCTGTCAGGAGAAAGCAGCCTCGCTTGAAGGGGAGGAGGCGGTGAGGAAAGGACGGTTACCAACGCAGGATCACCCCCCAAAAAATCCCGCGGTGCTCACCAGCTGCAAATCCTCGCCTCAACCCTCAGGCCCGGCTTCCCTCGCCTTCCCCCCCCCCCCCGCCGCAGAGGGGGCTCAGCCGCCCCTCCGGGGCTGCCCCGGCCTCCGCGGAACCGCTCCCAGCCGCCACCGGGCAGCGGAAATCCCCCACGGCCCGGCCCGGCCCGGCCCTGCCCGGGGGCGCAGAGCGGCCCTTGCCGGCCCC
>NW_010972587.1:13768291-13768720 GCF_000737465.1 Haliaeetus leucocephalus
GCCCTCTCACGGGGCACCCCCGCCCCAGCTCCCATCACCTTCCTCCGGGGCCGCGTTTTCACCTCACACCCACACACACACAGCCCGCTCCGCGACCGTCCCACGCAGACGCAGGCCGAGGGCCCCCCGCGGGCCCGGGCTCCAACCCCGCGGGCCGGACCCGCACCCCGACTCCGGGAGACAATGAACAGCCACAACTCACCAGCAGCGCCGGAGCTTCGTGGGTCCGGGAGGCGGTTCCTCTCCCCCTTCTTCCCCTCCTCCCCCTCCGCCCGGGAGCGGTATCCGGCCGCCGGGAGCCGAGCTGCCCCCCCCGCCCCGCTCCCTTCCCCTCGCTGCCCCGAGAGCCGCCGCCTCCGCCGGGCCGTCGGCCGCGCTCCCTCCCCGAGGAAAGTCACTTTATTCCCCGCTCCAACATGGCTGCTCCCC
>NW_010972587.1:13769142-13794448 GCF_000737465.1 Haliaeetus leucocephalus
GGGAGCCCGCCAAAGCGGGCCGGGCCGAGGCGGGCGTTGCTGCTGTCTCTCTCCTCAGGCGGCCCTGCCCTGCGCTGTCTTTCCTTCTCCCGCGGGAGGAAGCGGGATCTGCCCGGCCGGGGCTCCCGCGGCCCCGCAGGCCGCCCGCCGGTGGTCGTCTGAGGGGGGGGGAATCTCCCCGGGGAGCGCAGTGTGGGAAGGGGCGTGTGGTCCCCTCACGTTCCCCGGCTGCCGGCGGTGTTCCCGCTTGGGTTTGGTTTGGGGGGGGGGGTTGAGCTCATCTCTGAGGTAAAAGGCATCCCCTCCTGCTCCCCCCTACCGCCGGCTGAGGAGTCGGTAGCTGAAGTTAAGGGAAGCCATGTGGGTTTTTAGATCGATTTCTAACTCGTCCTTTCCGTATTTATTCTTGTGGTATTTTCTTTCCTTTGTCTCCTGCACTGGCGGTGCCTGTACCATCCCTCTTGTCTTCTTCAGGATCGCTCTGCCAGCACCGACTGCGCTTCCTTCCTGTGCCTGGAATCCTTTTCCCCTCAGTGATCCAGCTTGCGTTCCCTCGCTTCTCAGCCCTTTCCACCCCTAAATTTCTCAGGCTTTGAACAAGACCTAAAAGCGAAAAACTAGTCTCGTGAGCCAGTTATTCTGCACTATCTGTTGTTTTCAGATTTCCACCACACAAAGAACAACATATAACAGGAAGGCTAAACCTTAAGTGATTTTAGCAACACGGGTTTGAACTTCAAGTACCAGGTCATAGGTACACTTGGGGCAGAATTTGGCAAATTGGTTGGTTTTTTTTCCTTTTGGACATCTGCTAATCCTCGCTGCCTGCCTGCTTACTCTCTGTCAGCTGAAGGTCAGTGTCACGACCGACCACAGGGCCTCCTCTCAAAACGGGTTTCCCGACATCGTGCAGACCCCAGGGTTCCTGAATGACTGTGTCAGGCCACGTCACGGGCTCCTGAAGAGGAACTAACTCAAGGGTCTTCGAGTCTTTGCTTCGCCACACTCCTGTATACGCTGAGGGAGGCCAAAGCTCCGTCGCTCTGCAGGCGGGTCTGCGCTATGCTGTGTCTAGGTGGAGAACAGAGTGTATTTTAATTTGCAGCAGCCCCTGATCCTGAGGATCTCCACGTGCAGCTCATTCTAGCCAGTCCTTCTCCACAGTAAGGCCAAGTGGGAGCTGTCTTCGCAGGAGCAGTGCCAGCTGAAAATTCCCCTGCTTCCAGCTCCGTTGCACTCTTCCAGCAGCACAAGCAAACCAGAACACAGACAAGTATGTTTCCCAGTAAACAGAAGTCACTTGCTCTTGCCTAAAAAAGGAGTGCAAGTAGGAAACGACTTCTTACATGCACAGAAATTCACGTTGCTCATGCTGATGTAGACTTTTGGTGAAATCTGTTTAGGATAAAAAGAAGTAAATATGACTCAGAAACAAACTTGATGTTTATAGAGACAAAACATGATTACTGAGGCCTTTTTTAATGTTTTCAAGGCGTTGGATAGCTACCTTCCCTTTGCAAACCTTGTGGGATTGTTAATAACACAGAGAAAGCAGACATTCAAGCTTTGAACTTCCTGGTAATGCAAAGATAGCCCTTATGGATCTCCTTTAAAGCTCAGTACCTACCAGTTCTTGCTAGACCTGCCAGTTCTACTGATCTTTGAATGCTAACAAGATGATGTGTGTTTTATCTTATTCAATTTGAAGGCTATTTGGGGTAAGTAATATCATTGTAAATGATTGTGTGCAAGTTTGTTATTATATACATGATTTGTAAAACAGGTTCTTGAGACAGCGCAGCAGTGAGTGCATTTATTGCAGCACGTCCAAGTAAATTATGTTCCACAAACGCAGTACGGGTAGAAGATGGGTTGGAAGTTTATGAAGGCGTGGTTTTGTTTTCAAGTATTAAAAATATCAGTAAAATATGCTTGTTTTACTTTATACATATCCATGTCTGCCATTGATACTTCTGTTATGACAGGAAAAACAATTATGACAAACAAAAGAAGAAACTAAAAAATGAGCAGTTAGGATGAGTCACCCAAGAAATAAGGGGTCAACACTGATTGCAGTGCAATGAGAGTATTTTAAGGTTTTCCACTTGTAATGAAGAGAATAATGAGTTGTTAAGAGGGAAGAGTCTGTAACGGTGTAACACTTGATATCCATTTGGCCTTTGTATCTACCACTACCTGGTGCCCTCAGAGAAAGATTTTCACATCTGGGCAAAAGACAGTACAGAAGCAAGACTGAGTGACAGACATAAGTTTGAAACATAGGCACTGATTTTGATTAATTTATCCCTTGAGTCTGGTTTTATAACTATAGCTATTGATTTGTTTTATTATTTAGTGGAATATGTAGCAATCAATCATATTTCCATCTAGCTAACCATGATTATTAATATTTTAAACTAGTTTTAAGATGGATTGGCTGGTGAGTGCAATGGGTCTGCTCTCTAAGCCAGCGAGAACAGAGTATGCCCAGGTTACATGGAATGAATTATTGCCACTGGACAATCTGATGAAATCTACATCAGCCATTAGAATATAAATCCAGCAGTAGGAATACAGTGCTGTCAGGGGACCAAGATTTCCTGCTTTGAATATGAATACACTGGCTTTGCCTCTGCATTTATTGAACAGAAGGATGTAGTTATTTTGTGACAGTAAAAGTATAGGAGTTAAATCGGTGAAGTTCACATAATGGTAGATGGAAACCTTACAGCAACATATGTATTTTTAACACAACGGAAAGCCGTTACCTTCCTGCCAAGAGCGAAGTTCAGGATTTGGTGTCGCAGCAGCAGGAGTCAGCAACCTCACAACCAGACAGCAGTGTGGGAAAGCATTGTGCTCAACTACAAGGGATGTGTTCATTTGTAGGGGAAAGACTGAAAGTTTTGGCAGGTAATTAAAAGGGGAAATGATTTTCAAATACAATATTTTGTTTTGAAATGCAATTGTTTTTGTCTATTGGATGCCAAAAATTTCTGAAGAAAGCAATATCCTCTAACTAATTGTATCTGTGCTCTGAGGGAAGAAACAGAGCTATTGTTCTGCTCACAGCATGAGCTATTTATATATTAGTCTGTGTTGCACTCCTTTCTGTAATGATCGTCTTCCACCTAAGCAAATCTCCAATCCATTTAAAATAATCAGATGAAGATAGTTTCTTGCTTTCTTATACCAAGCTGGTATTCATATAAAGTATCGTCCAGGTTACTTGGATTTAGTACGAAGTAATACTTGCAGGCCTCTAGGCTAAAAAATCCTCACAATTCTGTAATGTCACTGAAAGACCAAACCCCTTCCTCTTTGAATGAATGGAAGCAGGAAGTAGCAACAAGAAGGTGGTCACCCTTGCAAGAAACAAAAAGCGATATACTACTTCTGCTAACAAGAACTGTAGCCATTTCTGCCATGATTTGAGTAACTGATAACTGGTCATTGACTTAGTTGCACTGTACATTTCAGACACAAACAGGGAAAGCTACTATTTGTTCTTGTAAACCTTGCTTGTTTGGCAAGCAGGAAAGAATTCCCAACATGCAAATAATGGGGTGTTCAGCATCTACACTTGAGATTTGCATTTGTGTAGCTATGCTGGTCTTTGGGGACTAACCAACTGCTGGAGAAATTACCATTACTGGAAGGTCTATGTCACCCTGTGCTTGTCCCTTATCTCTTTATTTTGTCATTTTATAGCATATAAATATTTATTACATATGACATGACATATACATATGACATACCATTGTCACTCTTTTCTTCCTATTCCTTTATGTTGCTTAACCTTTCAGTTCCCATATGTAACTTCACATCCTATCAAAATACTTCTTAAATATTATTTCTCATTTCCTTACACATCATATCACTAAATTTTGAAGATTATTTGTCATTCATATAGATAATAATTTATGCCTTTACAATATGTGAGTTGATGGTTTTATTTACATCTGGCATTTCTGGGACTTGGACATCCAAAGTATCTACCCGTTGTGCATATTTTGGGGATATGGGGCATTGTTTTAGGAGAAAATCTAGTTTCATTGCTTGATTTTTCTTGATTTGTTTTTCTGTAGTTCGAGATTGCTCCAACTAGTATAAATGAAGTCTTTCCCCTGACTTCAGCAAGAGTCAGGTTAATCCTTTTAGAAGGAAGTTAATAGCATGGAGAGAGACTCTTTCTGTATATTTCTGCCCAGGTTTGCAAACAAATGGCTAGACACTCCTTTATGTCTCTGCTGCTGCTCTGAAAGGCAGGACATCCTGCTTTTCAAAACCAAAGATATTAGGCCTACCCCAACCCAGTACAATTATCATACTCAGATAGGAAACGGTGAGGTTTTTTCTGTAGATTGTCTAAAAATGAGGTTTCTGCAGTAGAGCATAGGTCACTGTGAAACACTAGCCTCGTGAAAGAAAGATTTTTTTTTTTATATTTCATTTATATTTTGTGATGAAGACTAAAACCAGTGAAAAGAATTTCAGCAAAACAATGAAGATCTGCAGGTAATGAAAGCTGGTCACTGTATGCACACCTCTGCTGCTGCTCCTTTTCAAGTACCATTCAGGGATTCACGTCTCCCTTTATGAGACAGAAATCTGAAATGGCAGGGGAAGAGCCTTCTATTCTTCTCCTCTGTTTCTTTCATGCAGGTTCAGTGTGTTGGACAGAATAGCAAGCATCTCTTCTTCATTGCAAGTAAATTGCTTCATAGAAATTTGCAGTCATTACTCACTGAATTGATTAGAAATGCCATCAGTGTGTCTCAGAACATTTGTACTGTTGCCAATTGAAAGTACTTAGTGGCTTTGAAAATAAAGCACAAAATACACAGAGACTCCTGCAGTTACAAGATTATAGGTGTCAAAGTTCTGATTTTTTCCTTATTGTAATGGTTGCTCTCTCCAGAGAGTTTTAGGACTTTAAGTGAAATTGCTTTCAGTCATGACACCTGGTTACTTTCCTATAATCCTGTTACATAAAAATGAAGTTTGTTCTAGCAAAGATGGTATCTATTCCAGTGAAGATGAAAACAGATCATTCTCAAATTTATGTTTTTAAGCCTGGACAGGAGGGTGTGGAGAGACATGGGAATAAAAGAAGTGGGACTGGAGCCAAAATGTGATGTAGAGAATATGAAGAGTATGAGAAAAGGCACATGAAAATAGAACCAGTATACATAGTGGATGTTGGAGATAAAATTAAGTACAGGAAATCTGGGGACAGAGTGAAGTGGGTTGGGGGAAACATAGGCTACTGTAGGGAGGAATGAGTACTGCGCACATTGTTCTGTGCACCGCAAGTCAAGGCTACACGATAGTTGTGTTGTTGATGTGCGGAGAATTCCTTATATATTCTAGAGATCCCTGTGCATGCTCAGAGCAACTACTTTTTGGAGTTTTTTGTGCACTAGCAGCTGGCTGTCAGGACTGCTTTCAAGTTTATAATGGCAGCTTTTGAGATGTCAGTGGCAGATTGTCTATGCAAAACAAGCACTAAGGTAAGAGAAGGGGGGCAGGATGGATGAAAGAGAATGCAAGAGAAAAGATACAGAAAAAGAATGCAGGAAATTAGGAGGTAAGTAGATGTAGGGCTTTATCTGGCAGTCTAGGCCAAAGGCTTTTACTCTCTTATAATCTTAGCAACACTAACTATGCAGGGTAAATAGGTAGAATTAAGACGTTACTTTTTAATGCATTACTGCCCCAGCTAGTCGCCCTACCCTTCTGCTGGAAGTTGTTAAACCCTGAGGGAGAGGAGACAGGAACCATACCTGTTTCCCTGTATAGCGTGGCAATTAGCTTTAACCACTAGTGAGGGCAGTGAGGCAGGTGAGTCAGAAGCCTATAGTTTCTTCTGCCACACCTCCTACAAGGACGGTACCCTCTGGCAGATGGGAGGGACAACGCGGTGTAGTCTGTAATTTTTTTTAAATCAGCACAGCCAGATCAGTCAGGCTTCTCTTCACTAATTTTTGCTGTCCTGTGAATTGTCCTGCTTTAAGGCAGCCGTGTGTATATTCATATGTTGGTGGTAGATTTGGAAGGCTGCAACCAAGTGAGAGAGAAAAAAGGGTGGCATAAAAATGGAAGGGTATAGGTGGCAGCTTCTGCCTGCTCGTGGAAAGAAGAGCTTTCTCTTAGGTGCCAGTGAGAAACTTTACATTTCTGCATATGCATTTAAGGTTGAATTTTGATCCTGGGCTGGCTTTCTTATGGAGAACAAAAAAAAAAGAGACAATTGATTAAACTAGTATGTAACATACGGAATATTTCTGACACCGAGAAGATCCAAGTGCACCATCAAATGAGACAAATAATTTTGACAGATATAAAGATAAAAAAAAAAGAGGCCACTCATAAATTCCAATTGGTTTAATCGTGGAATTCCTCACTGATTTCTTTTTGTGTAGCTTCTTGTTACTTACTTTGCCAAATCGTTGATTGATCAACTAAACTGTTCTCTAAGTCAAGCACAGCATTTTTTAAGGTCTGTTTCAGCACAGTATAAAATAATTAGAGCTATAAACAAGAAAGAAGCAGGAATGCCACAAACCCCCACATATCTATTACTTGTCATCTGTAGAGTCTAGCTGTTACCACAGAAGCATGTTAAAATTAAATGCTGAGCTTTATTTAACATACTTATTTGTTCTCTCCTTCTTTGCCTTTACCATTCTTGTTTCAAAGCTCTTTTGTTCACTTCACAACATGGCATATTCATGGTCATGTAGATACTTATAATCCACAATAAATTGCTGTACAGTTATACTTAGCTTTTAAAAACAAGCAAATGTTCAGTTGGAGCTTTTGTAGCCACTACATAGGTGGCTGTTACAGTTCGTGAAGTATTTTGCAGGACAGATATTAACTTCCAGCAGTTTGTAGACCATACAGAATTTAGGATAAATGTCTACTAGAAATTAAAAAGAAAAATAATAAAAAAGAGGAGGGAAGTATGTACTTGAAATTCGATATTAGCATGACTTTGTGTCATTAGCATTGTCATGCAATATTTTGTTTTAAAAATTAATTTACCTTCTTTATAATTCATCAAAACAGTTTATTTTGCCCACCAATAAGCTCTCCATAGAAACAGTCGTATCTTAGTAACATACCAAGAATAGAGTTCAGGGAATACACTGCATCTGTGTATACTACCCTTAAAGAGACATTTGTAGTTGTTAAAGGGAATAAAGGGAAAGTTAAAAGGGAAGGTTGTCTTTCCGCAATTGTAGTGGGCACAGCGCTGCAACGCAACATGTCTCGGTGCTTCCTAGATTGATCTCCTTACATGTGAGATACAGGTCACTTCTACCTGCATTATTCCTTGGCCTTTGTGGGAGCATATCAGCAAAGATGTCAAAGTGCTGTCCGTTACAGCTGAGGTTTTATTTTTTGGTTTTGTTTTAATCAGATACTAGTGAATGAACCACACAGACACTCTTTGCTTTTGGCCATTGTCAGCTGAATTCAAAACTGTTTGGGCTACTGCCTGATTTTTTTCCTAGTCTTTCTACATAGAAGAATCTTGAAAATCTTATCACTGGTGTCACCCCGTGCGGATCTGTAGATGCTCTGTTGGGCACTACTTTTCCACCCTGTCAGAGTCCAGCTGGACGACTCCGGATGACCCTAGCTTTACCAGCTCTCTTACTGTTTTGCCTCTCTCCTTTTTGCTCTCCCGTGGTTGCTGTAGGGCCCCTGTTTGTCCTCTGGCACCTAACTTTGTTCTCTCTGTTCCTTCCCCGCGCAGTGTGCTCTCTGAACTGATCCAGGGCAACAATTACGATGACATTTGAGCTTCTCTGCAGCACCACGTCGATATTTACACTGAGCTGATTATTAGCAAGTTAAGCATATGACTACACTGTAAAACCTACTTAGTTTAACCGGTGCGTCAGGGGAAAAGAAGCAGGAAGCAAAGAATGGTGCAAAGAATGGTGCAGGGGCTATGTGTACCTTACGTGTTTGACCTGGGCCTTAGCCCCAGATTGGGTGGGAGCCCTGCTATTATTTTGTCCAGTTAGAAAGGGACAAGACATGCTTTTCAGCTGATTCTTAGACCGCTTTTTAGTTTATTAATTGCTGCATCCCAGCCGAGAGTAATGTCTGCCTTGGCTGGTATTCTTCTCTGATTCAGAATAACCCAGGCCATTTAACACTACTGTAGAGGAGAGGGTGTCCTAATCCTGGCCCTCCACAGAGGCTTTTAAGATGTCAAGCAACAGAACATCCTACCTCAGGTTTTGATTAAGGGAAAGAGTAGTTATCAGTTTTGGTTTCAGGCCCGGACTAACTGAGGGAATGAAGACAGAGTCAAGATATCTCTTGTCTCAGCATGCAGTTATTAAAAGAACATGTCTGGAGGCAAAGAAGAGGCCTAGGAACCAGGAGAAACCAGACCGATTTAAAAAGAAACCCTCTTTCCCTCTCTGTGGGGAGAATGAGGCAGAGAGGAAGCATCTGCTGAAGCATGGTTTTAAAAATTCTGTATTTGTGTAGTTAATCAAAATTTGCAGCACTGGCAGGCGAGCTATTTCAGAATAAGAAATGGGGACACTGGGAGGGGTCTTTTTTTTGTTCCAGGGGGATGTTAGGGTACTATGAACCGCCGCTGATGTTTTAGGAGGCTGAGGTGTGAAAAAAAGCAGAAGAGTTTTAGAAGCCATGGGGGCTTTTACACCCTTCTCTCACAACCTATGTTTGCCCACCGCAGCCTAGAGATGCTCTTCCCTCAGTTCTCTTTGGCTACGGCATCTCCATGCTCAGGTCTTCTGCAGTTGTCAGTCCTCGCTCTACAGCCTGCATCATCGTTCAGCAGCCACAGCTTGCTTCCTCTACGTTCCACACGGATGGTAATGGGGCAGATAAGGGACCTTTTCCTGGTGGTGAGCATGGATGTGGGAAAAGGAAGAAGACAGAGCACTGATAGGAGAGCAGGAAGGCCCGCAGTGATATTGAAAGGTGGTCTATATGAAGGGAAGAGATTCAGCCTAAAGCAGCTGGTCTCCTCTCCTAGGCCCTTAGCGGAATTGGCAGATTGCTGCCCTCAGCAGCTGTCAAAGGCTGTGTCTACATTAGCAATTTGTCTCAAAGCAATAGTGCAGTTTGGAGGAAAATCCTGTCATTGTCTCCATTTACCAGGTGGTGTGTCAGTTCTCAGAGCGGTTTTGGTGCATACAAACTAAACTCCTTAAAGAGGAAATTAAAACAGAAGCTCTGCTTCAAATCTGCTCCACATGCACCCTAGTGCTAATGGGGACAGTAGGTTCCAAAATAGCGTGTGAGCTGCACAGTCACAAGGTCCTCCAGCACATACCTAACACTTCTTCTCCTCAGAAAGCTTTGAAACACATGTGTAGCGGAGGTGTTTGGCTTCAGGGACCAGGCTAAATATAATGCAGAATAAGCCCCCAAAACCCATATCATGGAAAAATGAGGTGCCTCAGTATCAACTGTTTCATTCTACTGATCCACTCCTAATGTGCTGAATTACTTTCTCACGAAAATACTGCCTATTTTGCCTGTACCTTGAGCTGGCTTTGGGATATGGCAAATCTAACATAAACATGTACCTAGAATGTTTCTTGCATCTGGTAGGGGGGATGTGCACCAAGTTTCATTATATATGTTAGCTTTTAAGACAGTGCTTTCATCACTATTAATGTGGTTCATCCTAACTTGAATGGAAGAGCTACAGGAAAATCTGCCAGCAATCACAGTAGTAGGCATGCTGGTACCGTAGCCGAGGATACAGGGAGAGCTGTGGAATTGTACCCCAAGATGGGTAAAGTCACATGGACTGAAAGCTGCATTTAGTAAGATGCCTATCCACCAAGGAAAAAAAAAAAAAAGACAGGCATTGCTGCGTGAATAACTGTGACAATATAATTGTCTCCTAAATGGAAGCTACTACATGCCTGCTACAAGAGTAGAAGAAACCAAACAATGCTTAAGCCAGAATGATGAATAGATGTAGCAGTCAATACTTACTAATATAATTACAAAATGATATAAATTCTTAACTGTTGTATTGTCTTCTTTTTTCACTTTTCCTATGATTTCCATTTATTTATGAGCTTCCTTATTTGCATAGCTCAGTGACAACACTGATCTAAGCCCCTGCAAGTACTGTGTGCTCTGTGCTGCTACTGTCACAGTCAAGGTTTAGTTGTAGCTACTCCTAGGAGCCATAATGTGCCCCCATCCCTCACATATCCTACTGTGAATTGAAAACATGTTCTAACAAAATGTTATGAAAGAGCATGCAAGATTACAAAGACATTCTTTTTTTTGTATGGAAAATTCTCGTGTTCTTTAGGAAGCTGTGATTTGTACAGTTTAATCTTTTTTTCTTACCATGTCAGATAAACCTAGACATTCTGCTCTCAGATGATAGCATGTTTGGAGATCTGAGAGAAACAGGGAGCTGCTGGAACATATTGCAGAAGCCTAAAGCACTTAGCAACAGAGAGAGTGTGGGATGCAGCGACAGAAGCCAGAATGTGGAAACAAGTGACATCGAGGCGGCTGTTTGAGAAAGAAGAGCTTTTACTTTGTGTATAATTTCAGTAATTCTAAAGAACTTCACAGTGTGGGAGGTCACTGTGGTCTCTGACTCTGCATACATTCTTCTCTGTGTGACTGTTTTTCAAGCTCCTATGATAATTATTACCCAAGAGTGCTGGATGTATTAATTTCCTTTTGTATTTCCTGTTTCTCTCAAAACCCAGAGAAGTAAAATTAAGATACTTGTTTTGCTTCAATTTATCCTGTTAAAACATACTCATGTGACATGAGCTATGAAGAGATGCGTATCAGGAAATAGCTTGATTGCAGAGCTTGATTCTCCACATACTAATATAACTCTCTTTCTGCATACAGTGAAGCAGCATTCTTATTTTGTAATAGGTCCAGTCTTTAAAATCATAATGTGTTCTGGAGTGATACAAGCATTCACCATGATGACTTTTAGTGCTTTGTACTAGAACATCCTGGTAGTGTACGCTAATGATGGATGTCAAATAACTAGTAAAAAGAAGATGGCTGAGGTGCTGACCAGGGTAAACAGGGTTGAGATAAAGAAAAATGTCTCCGACATCACAGGGAGTGTTAGAAGGGGATTCAGAAATCAGACTGTTTCTAAGCTCTGCAGGTCCCACTGAGGTAGAAATGATCTGGAGGACTGGAATTTTACTCAGCGATTGCTGGAAACTATTTTACTGAATGCATATGCATATGCATCTGCAAATGCAAAACCCTCCCTTCCTCTGAACAGTTATTGTGCACTTTAAATTGAGGGGTTGCACAGCTGTAGGGTTGAAACAAAGGCCATAGGATATACAGGATGCTTAAGGAATTCGGAAACTATCATAAATGTTACATTTTGTATTTAATGAGGGTTGAACTAGCCATTAGCTTGTATTTTCTTTTTCCTCTCTTTAAATCTCTCTTGTGGTTTGCATTATTCAGTAACCTAATTCTGTCCACTTTTTAGGTATTCTCTATTGAAAATAATAGTCAAAGGAAATGATAGAGATGTACTAAATTGTGATAATAACAGAGGTGCTACAGAAATGCATAGAACAGAAAACAAGATGAATAAATTCATATATAATGATGCCTGAGCAACTATTAGTATTGAAAGCTAACAAATTTATCTACTCATTGAATAGTCCAGAGTAGAATAGTTTCAGAGTACTGTTGATATTCTTTGACCCCACATGTGACCTGTCATTGGGTAACCAGTCTTTTAAAGGGAACTGGATTCAGCCTAAATAGTGATCAACTGTTTACTTCCAAAATGCTGCAGTAATTTCAGTTATTAAAATGCAGTAATCACCTTACCCTAAGTGGCAAAATGAAAAAAGTAAAATAAAATTAAATGAAATAAAAAAAGGAGACAAAATGAAGTCACTAGATCAAAGCTGGGTAAGAAATGTATTACCAAGAAAATTAATAAATTACAGAGACATCCCTAGACTGTAAGGGAAGTGTAGTGTAGGCAAGGCATTATCAAATCATTCAGGCTACAACAGGGTGAACCTGAAAAGTCATCCTACAACACTTACGAACAGCGATCTCTTCAAGCCTTCCAAAACACACTGGGACCTCTTACAGCTCATTAATGAAGAGAAGATGATCTTGGTCTGAACCTCCCTAGCTCCCTTTGCTTAGGAACAACGCTGAAAAATGCTCCGCCATTTATACCCTCAGGGCAAAACACTTTCCTTGAGGAAGTTTCCCACAGGTCCCTGTCTGCAAACTTCTCAGGGACTAAGCGCCAGACTGTGTCTCTACATTTTAATGTCTCTTTTCCATATTAATAGCTGCTACAGAGCCCCAGAGAGGAAGTATCACCTGTTGAAGATGTTTAAAGACCTGAAATTCCAGCACCATTGCTAAAACATATGCCTTGACCGACTCCCACTTCATGTTTTTCCTTTCTTCTTACTTTCCTCTTCTATTGCTCTCAGCTACTGCTTTTTGCTTCTTCTAAGGAAGACCATTATCTCATTATCTCAGATCTCTGCTGTACCCAGCATACATAATTGCCACCATCAACCCTGAATTCTCTGACTCAGAAAAAGTAAATCAGAGGCTTGAGGGAGCTCCACTGGCTCTGCGGAGATCTGCCGACCCCCTCACCTTCCCATTCAGCACTCCCACTCTCTGCCTTCTACTCCAACTGCTTCTCTGAAAAACATCTTAAATAATGGAAATTGTAGGAGCAGTAACATTAGCCCCCACCTTTGCCTCTGCTGAAAATCTTCATTTTTATTTTTAAATGGTGCGAAAGCTTTTCCAAAGACAAAAAAGAAATATTTCGGGATGCTACCGATACCATATTCTTCACTATAACAAATAAAGACCCTTTTCCCTAGAAAACGAGCCTGGAACCTGCCTTTTAATGTGTAAAGGCAGCCAGCATCACTATCATGCAGGGAGCTGGTGCTAGATACTCGTCAGGGTTGCTGTTATCAAAGGAAAGTTTGCCCTGTTTTAGATCGGAGAAACTGAGGCCTAGGGTCTGCCACAGCTAACTTAATCTTGTTGCTTGCCCCAAAACCCAAACCGCAACAAGCATACATATGAAAGTGAAAGTATCTCTTTTAGGAAGAATTCTAAACAAAGTATTATTTTTTCTTTTTCATGTATTTGCCTCTCCTGTCCAGACTGTCTCTCACAGTTCTCCTGAGCAGCCTCTGGGGCTGTACGTGAGACCTATTTCCATCAGTGTTCAAGGCGTGATTTCTTTTCTCTTAAGGGAAGACTCCCCTCCTGAGATCCTACTCTTAAACATCACAGGCACTTAGGATGCTGCAGCCCACTTTCCTTTCTTTTCCTCTGCTGTTCCTTGTGACTTCTCCCCTTCACCCCTTTGTTCTGTCTTTGCCTCCTTGCCCAGTGCTTTCTGTGGATTCCTATATTCTCTCCGGGCTCCCTCCTCTTCTCCCCCCCAAAAAAGAATACCACTTGCATGCTCTTTTCCACCCAGTACAACTACAACAGAAGTTGTACTATCAGCTACTACAGTTCCTTCTCCCTGTATGCCAGATGCCACATCTTACAGCCCTTGAGCTTTCCAAGGCGAATCGCAGTCTCTTACTGCATCCCACTAGCAACAGTCTCTCCCACCTTGTCATCTCCATATTTTTATGTTCCCAGATCCTTTACTTTGTGCACCTGTGGGACTACGAATACTGGCCATTAAATGTGCACCCACACTATGCAAAGTAGTACCTTATCAGAAATACACAACATGATCCCAGATACACTGACTTCAGAGACAGACTGTTCTGGTACGTCCTTCTGCTGTAATTACATTGTTTTCGTATTTCCACACAGCACAGCGCTATGCCAAGTGGCTAAGCCTGTTTAGAGCTGGCTCAGATGCTGCATCTGATGTCAGATCAGGCAACAGAGTCATCTGACCTCTCACTGAAATTGGGATTTGGCATTATAGCACTGGTCAACTCATTTCCTTTTCTTCTTACACTTCCCTGAAAACACACCAATTTGCACTCTCCCTGAACTATCAGGCTCTTGTGAACTATAGATCATATAGGTGCTGAAAAGCCAGAGAGGAGAAGAACATTCTTTGGAGCATGCAAGTTGCTGAGTGACGGGTAGGTGGGTATTGCTGGGATATCTGAAAGAACAGCAGGAGCAGTATTATAGTAGGATAGACAGTATTCTCAGACATTCTTCAATATGTGTTTTAAGAAATTATTATGGGTTCTCTGCAGCAACCATGCACGTCTGCAGCACAGATAAGGGCAGGCTCTCTGTTCTCTCAGTCCCTGCAAATGATTGTAGAAAAACAGTGTGAACAGAGACGTCACACTGAATCTTCCCGTCTGTGACTGATCTGCTGCCTATCAACCGAGCTGCCCAGACAAGTGGTCTCTGGGTTAGGGCCAGCATTTACATGTAGATGGTCTATGGAGAGTAGCCTGGAAAAAATGGAGGCTCCTAGGAAAAGACCTGATGCATTAAGTTTGTTATTTTATGGAAATAAACCAAAGAACTAAAGAAAAGGACACTGTAATTCCAGAGCTGAAGAACACTTTTTGTAGCAGAGCTTCATGATGTGGTCCTTTTTTCTTCACTAAATCATAAGACAAACTACAAACCAGGGGCATAGGCCCTTTCATAAACTTTAACCTTGAAACAGATACGACACCATATGCAATGCACTGGTATGTTTTGTTAGGTATTTGTAATCACTGCAGTTTTGTCATCTATGTTAATGGCACTGAGGAGACACTGAAAATCTTCTCTTTAGCTCTTTAAGACAGACAGAAGATGTAGTTCTGTGACAAGTAAGAAATGTTTAGTTTGTGGCATAAAGTTTGTAAGCAATTCCTCTCTCCTCTCTCTGCAAAGAAAAGTGGAGGTAGCAGTGGTGTCTTTGAAGGCTTTTTCAAATATAGATATTTTAAAAAGCAGCTCTCCAGAAATGGCATAGTTCTTTCTCATATCGCTTCAAAAAATTTTGTTTCCTAATTAGCAAAGTAGGCTATGGCTATATTAACAAGGAAAGCAGTGCAATCAGAGCAGATCTGTACTGTCCCAGGGACCAAATGTTCACATAATGCACATTTTGGGGTTTTTACTTTGAACTTGTTCTAGTCTGTTCCTAGAGACTGAATCTCCAGTACCAGCTGGAGGATGTCAGGTGTGCTCGTGGAGTGCACATTTCAGCTGGGTTCCATTCCGAGGGAGTTCAGCCCATGCACTCAAGATCACTCCGTAAGATGAAACAAGTGCAGGAGCTGGGGATGCTTCAAAAGTGCGCTCTTGATCACAACCAAATTGCTAATGTAGATGCACCCATAATCTCAAATCTACAAATTAGCTTGGGATTTTTTAATTCATGTTTGATACCTAGTGATTATGTTTCTGATGACTAAATTATATTTAAGTTACCTTTGTGCTAACTCAGATGGATGTGTAATGCTTTAGTTCAGTGAAGTTGCATCTACCTTCTCTAAGGAATCACTCTGTCAGTCTTGTAATGGAATTATACAGGTACAACATAAAAAATTTGCTCCTTTAAGGATAATTTATTAAGCAACTCTATTGCTAACAATACAGAAGAAGGAATAAAGTCTAGCTCACTTACTTTGATTCTATAAAGGTAAATACCATGCCTTTGTCTCTAAATGTAATAGATATGCCAGAGTATATAAAGTAGATCCACTGAGTAAAAAATAGCCATTTTAATATATCCATATCTAATAGATGAAGCGCCATATGTCCACATGAAAGCATTCTAAGCAAAATTTGGTAACAAGCAAAACTTGCTACCAAAATTTCATCTACATTTGTGTGGCTAAGGTCTACATGCCTTTTATTACTGCATCAATTAAACATGGTAAAGTGCTGATAGCAATTTCTGGTTTTCCTAAAGTGCCATCATATGGAGAAAAGGCAATAGTTTGATCTTTCTAATTTGGAATTCTAAGGGAGAAAAGGGTAAAGATTACAATTTTATTTAGAGTATCTCTGGGATGAAAATAAAAAATGTAAAGAACAGACTGATAGTATGCTGACCAGAAATGTATGTAGTTGTATCTATAATGTATATAATTGTCTTTTGTGTTTTATAAAATGGCAATACAAATTGCTGTGCTAAAGGAATGGATGGTACTATTAGTATATTTGTAAGCAGCTAATAGATGGGTTCAGAGTAATCTTTGGAGAATGGGAAGTCAAAGTCTCTCATTCATTAGAAAATGGATACTGTAAGGGTTGTCAGCTTGGCCGTTTAAGACTTCAACAGAATGAAAAAACTGCAAGAATTAGGACCTATTGCCTTTTTTCTCTAAAAACCTGTAATAGGGATACTGAAAACAGACCTCAAAAATGTAACGTACGAGATCTCAAATTAATAAGATGATTGAAGGATTCTTCATCCTTCACATAACTTCCCAAAAATCACATCACTCTTAAATAGGGATTCCCAACAGACTATATATATTCCAGATTAGTTGCCGATACTGTTTTATTCATTTTTTTTCTTTGTTATGTAGCATCAAAGCGTATGTTAAGGCTCATAAGCTAAACTTTACTGAATTACAAATAACCAAGACCTTTACTCCGTTATTGTTTTGGTATTTTATATAGGTATGTATGTTTTACTGCTTCCTTTTCTCTGCATTCCTTTTTGTTCATCTCAAAAGAGAGAGCTCTCAGCCTAAAGTTTCACATGAGTCCTGCTCAGTCCTGGAATACTACTCCATTTGAGTTCTCTGCATCAGAGAGAAGTTCAACTATACAGCTAATAAACTTCACTTACTCTGCCTATTAAGAGAGGTATGTTTACAATTTTGTGAAGGGTCTTTCAGTCCGAGGAATAAGGATTAAATTATCTCATTCTGATTGATAAAACAGTGTTTCCAAGTTACTCTTTTGACACTTAATATCATTTTAATAAAGTTTTATAAAATTCTGAAGTATTTTTAAAGTAGACTAAATGTTGTTAAATATAAGCCCTAGCCAAAACTTCTAGTAAAAAGACAATCTGAATAAAATCAAAACAGAAAAAAATCCTAGGCATTAGATAGAAATAATAATAAAAATGCATAGCAAACAAGGGTGGCTCAGAAAAAGAAGAAAGAGATATAAAAGTATTAGCTATTTCAAACCTATTGCAGTCAAAACTAGAAATCACTTGCCACACTGATTATGAGATGCAGGACCAAACACCAGGAAGAGTAATTTTATTTTTTTTTTATTTAATAAAGGCACTCTACTCCCATTAAGCATTTGCATACTATTATTCCTTTTGAAACTAATACTGAAAATAATGGTCTGCACTTTGAAGTGTTAAGGAAAAAAGGGCTAAAGGAAGGCTTACTTCAACCATATTAGCTCTAACAAATCTACTTCTGCTCTCCAGCTTAATTTCTGCAGGCTTACATATCAGTGACAATCAGTGGTTTACCACCAAAAGAAGTCAGAATCCCTGCAGGAAACACCTGCACTTCTACCCATTCTTGTCAGCAGCTGGTTGCAAGTCTGGGATTTTAATCTTCCTTCTAGCAACTATTTACTCTTCTTTAGTGTCATTATACTTTTTGATATTGTAGCTTTTCCTACAGCCCTACTAGGGATTTAATGATCCAGTATCTGCATTTCTATAGATATACTGATAAACATATAATCCTGTTTCTGGACAGTTTTTATTTCATAAAACATAATCAGGCAACAGCACCAATTGCTCTAAAAAGAAATTATTCTAATTTTTACTTAAACTGAAATAAAGCCAACATGCCCATGTTCCACTCTTCTAGAAACTAGATAAATAACCTTCCCACATGTATGTAGAATGCAAAACAATTACTTGTTCTCAAACATTAATTTTGTAAAATTCTAAAGTACTGAGATAAAAGCCCACAATGACATAATTACATATGTCATTATTAGAACTAATATTGTGAGAAATAATATATGCCAAGGTAATATAATAATATCTACCAAAAGCTCAGAATAGTATATGTTACTAGAAAGAATAACCTAGAAAATATAGTTACACAGAATAATAAAAAAAAGTATTGTTGAAAAATATGAAATATCCAAATAACTATGTGAAGACAAAGATATTTTTTTCTACTTCCTTGAATAAGCAAGGCTTAATAACCAACAAATAACTACTCTTCCACATTGAGTAATTGTCTACTGCTGACTTTTAAGCTGCTAAATCTCCTAGTCCAAGGTCAGGCTACTGCCCGAAACAATTTCTGTCAGCTGCTTGAACAAACCTCAATCAGCAGATACTTTGACCTTGGAGTGAAATATTCTGGCAAGTGAATGAGAAACTAATAAGAATGGAAAATGGAAGCAATGATGCCAAAAAGTTTCATACTGTAATGCAATAAGAAATGGCCTGAACAGAAATGCATTGATCTAAAAATATTGGAGGTCATCACCAGGTTATTTTAGGTCTCCCTTTGTTTGTTGCCAATGGTTAATTCCTAGAAGAGTCTATTTTGATCCTGTGAGTACTCCCAGACCAAATGCACAACAGAGAAAGTGTTATGATAAGGATGCATTTGGCTACTCAGGAATTATATACACAAACAATAGTGTTCTTTCCCCAAGATTATTTCTGTCTATCTACAGCATTTGTAGCAGCTCAGAATTATAACAGCAAATGTGCAGCAGGAGAGCACGAATAAAAATACACTTTCATATTTGGCTTAAAGAGAGATTTGGGGAGGTCTTCAGAACTAATTTATTTCTTGGAATAGGCTATGTTTCCTCGCATTTAAAGTTTGTCTTGAGAATCTTTATGACATGAAGAAAATGGATGATGGTTTTAAACAAAACATGTCACTACTTTTTTTCCAAAATCATATCTTAACTACTAGATGCCTAGCAATCAGCTAAACCAGAATTCATTTCTGTGCTCCCTCTCTGCTGCTTCTTTTCTCACATTCCATAGAAAATAGAGCCGTCTTGCCTGTCTCTCTGCTCAATAGATTGGATGTTGTCTTTAGCTCAGGCCTCTCTCTAGGTTTTTATACATACAGCTCAGTGTTCTGCATTTTTAGTGTGTTTCCAAGATGCAGCTTTCATGCACATCACTAAAAATCTTGTTCAGACTTTCACCTTTTAATGAGTGGAAGGGATTTACAGGGCTTTTGCGGAAGACTTCTTTACTATTGCTCTAAACTAGCCTTAGGCATAGCTTTTTCATTAGAAGAACCCCTACAGCTTCCTGAGGTTTGAGACAAGATCTTTGAGTGAGACAAGAAGTTTACCTCCATGGTCTGTCTAGTGAACCAAAATTAGTACATCCTCAGAAGAAATATTTGCAGGCCCCTGGAAGTCTTTCCAAAAGAAGCTATATCAATTAATGTCTACCTGAGTAGAATGTACTTTTAAACTGGAATAAAGCATATATTAATCAAATAAAGAAAATAACAGAAATTTTAGGCAAACTATGTCATTGAAGCAATAGTTCCATCTTTTGGAAAGTCACTAGTGGACTTGAATGTGTCCAACTGTTACCTTAGGTACTTAAGTCCATAAAGCAGATCTCAGAATCTGTTGCGTTTCAACTTAAACCTCTTACAAACTGCTGCATCTCCCTTCCCAAAGACTGGTTAACCCACTCAATGCATAACAATACAGCCTGAGTGGGTGACTCAAATCTCACAGATTGTTCACACAAATATTACACATTCCTACACTTACTTTGGAGGGGGAAAAAAAATCAACTCAACAAGATCACTTCTCCCATATAACACATTTTCTGCAAATCAACTGAAATTCATCTATATGCCTAAGAATATTTCCCTAATGATAAAAAGAAACTGAGAAAACCTTTTTGTGAGCATTCACACTCACATTAAAAAAAAAAAAAATTACTTCTATATTATAACCTCGAAAGCTTACACTTCATCTCTAGAATTTGGCACTGAAACCTTTCATATGATGGAACCAAAACACAGTGACAACTGTCACCCCAAACGCGAACGCAGCTCTGTAAGAACCTGGCAGTTGCACAGTTCTCAGTCATGGCAGTTCTTTCTCGTGTTGATCACTCTTTTCCCTTCCTCTTACTACACTGACGCACTAGATCAGAAAGGAAGCCAAGAACCGTTTTTGAGTAAAAACTTAGCATTTTCCTTCTCTTAGCATTCACTTGCGTTAAAACTCTCCCAGATCTGCTTTCGGTGTATCTTAAAGGACCATCAGTTGCTTGTCAAAAGATTCACAAGCTTCAGCTACTTTATTAATGTATGTTCCAGAGTTCAGAGGCCATTCCATTGTTTGCCAAATTTTGTATACTGCTCAGTGACAGGAACAGAGCTGGAATAGTGTACAAACGTGTGTCACCATCTCAGCAAAGGACTCAATCTGCTGCTTTGTTTGAAAAGCTATCATCTGTGTTGTGTCCTAAATAAGCCATTTCCACCATCTTTTCACATTTCCCTACCTTTCCAGTCAAGCATGTACCTTCCTAATTCATGACATGTTTCTTCATGGTACAGGAAAAAATACAAATGCTGTCAAAACATGACAGTGTGTATCTCACCTCCTTACTAACTTTTCCATTGAAAGGCAGGAGGTAGCCCTTAGTTAAGGTGAGGAATCCACAAATTCTGTTTGAATGTAAAGGCAAACTTAAGCAAGGCATCTCAGTCTAAAGACACTCACTATCAGTAAGCCACAAGCAGCTCTATCAAACAGCCCTAAAACATGAAGGGCAGAAGGATGGGAAGGAAATTATGACAGTATAATCCCTAATAGCTACCCATAAAAGCCCTGTATTCCTACATCTGTCTCATCAGCTGTAGGTATAGGCAAGTGCCACAGATTGCAATAGCAATAAACTTGCACATCTGCTTCTCCTCTCTGCTTCCCGTACAGTTAGTTATTTCAAAGGTACATTGATTCCAGCAAGCAATTTGCCTCTTGTAAGCTTAGTACAAGCTCTTCCTTTTTCTCCTCCCATTGGACAACTTCATCACATTTATAAAGTGTGCTCCTGGCATTCAGCAACTTAGTTCACCTCTTCCAGCTATCTGATGGCTTTTTAAGGATCTTTATCAGGCAACTTAGAGCTATTCTTTTGTATCTCATCTGATTGCCCTATACCATGTGAATAGCAAATGCTGTACTGTCATATAAGACATTTTGTTTCCTTGACCTTGTTGTCCTTGCCTAACTCACAAACTGAATTTCTCCGTAAGAATCAGCACATACCTGCCACCGCTTTTTTCTCTAGTTACTCCTCTTTTTTAAATGCAACAATGCACTCCCACAGGCAGGCACACCGTAAGTAGAGTAAATGCAGATCCCGGTTCTGAATATGCTAGTCCATAAATATGTTAAACATTATTTTAAAGAAGTCCCATGTCTTCATTGGCCTATCAGCCTGAAGACACAAAGTGATGGCTCAGAATCACCTCAACTCAGACTTTTTTTTTCTAAAAGTGTCAAGGAAGAGATGACATAAATTTAGCTCTTTCATCTCTGGGAACTGTCAAGTTACCTTGCAGAAGCCTGGTAATACAGCTTCCATGACTGCCTCTGTCTGTGAATATCAAACAGCAAAATCTATAGGCACCATAATTCAGGTGTACATGTGCTACAAGCATCCTAGGAAGGGATCTGAACATGCATCTCAGAATTACTCATAGGAAAACAAACTTTGACTGATGTACTAAATAGGACTTGGCAGACGTTACCTCAGCCCCTGTACCCTGATACCGCTGGACACTCTTCCTGCCCAGCTCTGCTGTGGTCGTACAGCGTTTCCCCCCTTTGTTTGCTCTTAGTAACCACTGCTGTTCGCACAAGTGGAACTGACACACGAGAAGTAAGCAGGCAGCTTGATGAGTTAGCAGCAAAGTTTTTCCCCTTTCCGACTCAAGCATACTCTTAGCCCTACAGCTATGAGAGCAGACACTTCCTATATGGGTTTTTACTAAGTTAACTCTTTGTGGGTCCTTCTGTTTCTGAGGCAGCTTCCTCCTATCTGACCTGGTCGTATTAAATCACAGGTTGCTATGACCTCTCTGCTTGGGTCAATGGATTTACCTAAATTCCATTTCTTGGGATCCTGTCTGTGCCAACCCTCCATAAGCTGACCTACTTTCTCCCAAATTTTACCATAATTCAGATTACTATCTAAATGTTCGCCAATGATGAATAAATCATTAGCCTTCCAATCAAAAAATCACATTTTTTTAGGGTGTAGGCACATATGTAATTCAAAGAATCGCTATAAACTTTCCAAGTCATACAGGTACTGGTATGTATACTCCAATTTTGAAGAAAATCTCCTATTGTGGTTGCAACTTCAATAGCCATCACTCTCTTACTGTTTTGTATACATCAAGTTTTCCTCTGTAAACATCAGATTATGCACACTGTAGGCTTCTGAAGAATCTATAATCTTTTGGAAGTTAAAAAGTTCTATTCATTTAACTATAAGTCTTTCTGACTTTTGAACCCATTAAATGTTTGACCCATTAAATGTTAGATGGAGACTATCTGAAGTGTACATTTGAGTCTTCTGCAGAACAGTAAAACAGGAATCAGTATAGTAAGCATCCAAAACTGAAATAACATACACGCCATCATGCTTGCTGCGGTGTAGTTCCTTGCTATGGTTCTCCATGGCTTTCCACGCTGGGTGCTGAGAGGGTCAGACCTTCCCTCCTTTTACACTAAACCTCCACGTAGCAGGGAGTGCATACTTGGACCCTGTTGAGCTCTGGCCCAGGAATTTTAGACTGAACACTCTTCATGAGCTGGCTGATCAGCTATGCCCTGGTTAAGCTCCCAGTGGTTAAAGCTTTATCTTTACATAGTTCTGTAATCTTCCCCTTTGGGAAATGGCTATACTCCCTTTCTCTTATCATTCTCTTTGACTCAGTTTGTTTCTATGGCTGAAACACTAACTCAAACTGCTGATGTTACATTCAGTACACCATCTGCTAGTCAAATATTAGAGATATGCAAAGTTTTACTCAGCAGTCTCGTTTCCAGTCTCTCAAGTTCCCCTTGAAGCTTCTAGGCACTGCTGCTTTGTTAAGAGCACGTTTCTTCCTCCCCCCTGAATGTGAAGATCAGCCCTTTGGGATACAGCACCATCTAGTGAAGCAAACTAGCTCAGAGCTTCATAGGGACTTGAAAGGGATGCCACCAGCAGCACTCACAGTGGCACAAGCCACCTTTCACAAGAGGCCAGTGTTTATTAGTCATCTGGAATCCATCACAGGAAGCTCTTTGGTTAGCGTGGCAAAGCACAGGCAAAATCTTTAAATGTAGCAGTAACTGCTCCCCAAGCCAAGTTCTCGTATTTCAGTTGTCTTGTAAAATTTGCCTCTGTACCCAGTGATTTCTAAATCCCAGCATCAGCACCTTTGTGCCATGTGTTTTCATTGCAGGGTTTTCTACTGCCTCCACAGAATCTGAGGAACCGGCTCCCTCTTGCAGTCAGCCATTTGCTCCCATCTAAATGCACAGCCACTGTCGCTGGAATTAACTCCATGCATATGAATCGCCTGTAATGACTCCTGCCAACACCTTCCCATAGTCACACGATACCTGTAGGGCGATGGATCCACACAACTCCCAGCAGGTAACAATACAAAATCAGTGTGTAACATGACTCAGACACGTTAGTCATAAATGAATTAAAATTTTTGCATATTCCCCATAGTATCTAAGTGATTCCCACATCTTTTCTCTGGCCTGGCTAATGCAGTATTTTCTGGTTCCCATCATTCAGCATACCAATGCTGCATCTCTCCTGTCATTCAAAGGACAGTTCCTTTACTATCATCTATGAATTACCTGCATGCACTTTTCAGGTACTTCTTTGCTTTACCCCTCCCTATTGATCCTTTTCCATTCAATGTCAAGAAACTGCCTCCAACTGGCCCTGGCTGCTGGGATTCATTGCCCACTCACCACATTTCTAAGCTTTCACTTTCATGTTTTCAATTAAGTTGTCCCTTATGCTCCTCATGACAACGAACACGGCAACACAGCCAGTTTCCTTCAGATCCCTCCCAAACCCCTTTACCATAATGCCTATAAGGAACTTGAAAACACATAGGCTGCTATGACTGCCTCCTATAACATTGATGAAGACGGCCTGGTTGTTTCCCAGTTTGCCACCTTATTGTTTTTAATAGACAGATAAAACCGTTTAGTGGGTTAGCACACTTTCTTCTTTTATCTGTAGTCGTGCAGTAGGCTTGGCTCAGTGATGCAATCAGCAAGTTCAAAACGACATCCCTGGTGAAATACGTTATTGCAAAACCATCCCATAAGGTACGTCCTGGCGTCGTCCAAGCTTCCTCCAGCAGCCGTCGCACGGCAAACCACCTCCGAACTGCAACGCCTTTTGCCAGCGACAGTCCTAGCCGCTGCCGTGACGCTTCTTCGACTGCCTCTTGGCACTTTGCAGCCTCAGAGAGAGAATCATAGAATCATTTAGGTTGGAAAAGACCTTCAAGATCATTGAGTCCAACCATCAGCCATACCCACTAAACCATGTTATGGAGTACCCCGTTTACGCGCTTTTTGAATACCTCCAGGGATGGTGACTCAACCACTTCCCTGGGCAGCCTGTTCCAATGCCTGACAACCCTTTCAGTGAAGAAATTTTTCCTAATATCCAATCTAAACCTCCCCTGGTGCAACTTGAGGATATTTCCTCTCGTCCTATCACTAGTTACTTGATAGAAGAGACCAGCACCCACCTCACTACACCCTCCTTTCAGGCAGTTGTAGAGAGCGATAAGGTCTCCCCTCAGCCTCCTTTTCTCCAGACTAAACAACCCCAGTTCCCTCAGCCGCTCCTCACAAGACTTGTGCTCCAGGCCCCTCACCAGCTCGATTGCCCTTCTCTGGACGCGCTCCAGCACCTCCATGTCTTTCCTGTAGCGAGGGGCCCAAAACTGAACACGGGACTCGAGGTGTGGCCTCACCGGTGCCGAGTACAGGGGGACAATCACCTCCCTGTTCCCGCTGGCCACACTATTTCTGATACAGGAAAAAAGCTCTTCCACCCGCCGGCGCTGAGGTGCGACGACTCGCGGCTCGCGCCCCTCCACCTGTGCGAGACCCCTCGCTCGCCCCCCTCCCCCGGGGGTGGGCTACAACCCGACCCCTGCCCCGACGACCCCTTCCCCGGGGTCTGAGGGCAGATTTCATCCCTGAAGCGGGTGGGGGGTTTCAGCGGGGAGCTGTCAGCGCCGCAACCCGGCCCCACAGGCCTCCGCCGGGCCGTTGCCCGCGGCCGTTGCCTGGCGAC
>NW_010972587.1:13794458-13891728 GCF_000737465.1 Haliaeetus leucocephalus
CGGCCGGGCCCGCAGCATGGCGGAACCCGCCGGGCCGCCCCCGCCGGCCGTTTTCTTCGGGGCCGTAGCGCCGGGTAACCCGGTGGTAGACAGCTTGGAAGCCGAGCTGCGAGACGTTCTGAGCTCCCTGCGGCGGCTGGGAGGCGAGGGGGAGGCCGAGCCGCAGCAGCACGACCTGCACCGCCGCGGGTAGGGGCTGTCTCCTCATCGTCCCCGCGTCGCCAACCGCCCCGGGAACCGCTCGCCGTTCCCGCCTGCCCCTGCCTCAAAACCTCCCCTTCCCTCACCGCTCCCCTCTTGCTTCCTTCGCTCTCCGCCTCCAGCCCCTTCCCCTCGGCCTCCCCTCACCCGCGTCCCACAGGCCAGGCAGCCCCTTCCCTCCCTGTTGTTCACCTGTGCCAAAACCCCCGCCATCCCCCTCCCCCCCCCCCTTTTTTTTTTAAAAATAATTAACCCCCCCTCCAAAACCTGAACATCCCCCTTTTTTCAGCACTTCCTAGAAGTGAAGGCTTCATGGGAAAAGCACGAGGTGGTGTGGAAGTTGGCAGCACCGCTGTTGGCTGTATCAATCAGAGCTGCCTGAGCTTTCTGGTAGGAAAATCCCTTCCCAGCGCTGGAGCAACTGGCAGCCCACCAGCATGTGGTACTGCGTGCGAGGGTGAATACTTGTGGGCACGTACGTGCCTTTAAAAGATGCGCTCGCAGTAGGGCTACGTGAGGATAACGCCACGCAGCTCTTTCCGTGCATATGTCTGTGTCTACGTTGGTGTATTTTTATACACATAGATGCAGGCAGAGCATATGGCAAGTATAATTGCGCATATTTGTTTGCTCGCATACATGCAGATCTGTGGGTATGCATAAATCTAGATTTTGTAATGCAGTTAAGATAGAGCAACTGGAATGGGTGTATGATTCATAGTGCGTGCATATGTCTTGTACAGACTGTGCATTTCTCATGTAGCTCTCCCTATTGCATTTAGGCACATTATGAGGTAAGAGTTCAACTGCTTCTTTTAAGGTAAATGGTTGGTTTTCTATCGTTATTATCTGAGCAGTGTCCTATTCTAAATTTACAACATAAAACCCGAAAGTTTCCCAGGTTACCAAAATGTAATTCAAAACCAGCACAGGAGTTAGGTTACAGGGTGGTTAGTTTATCTCTTAGGTGCAGCTTCTACCCTTATGTATTTCACTCAGTACTTTCCTAGATGTAGTCCACAAATGACCCTTCCCCAAAGGAGCTGTGTACATTTTCAGGAGGTACTCAGATTCTGCAGCCAGGCATTTGTCTGCACTGGAGATCTCTCCTTTTCTAAGCTGTCTGGATTTCTAATTTATTTATATGGCATGTTCATCTTTAGGTCTAGGTCTATCATACAGGTATCAGTCCCCAGGCTTTTCCCTCTAGTGTTTTGAATCTCAGTGTGTTGGCTTTTCATATTGCTTCAGCAGCTGATTTCAGTGCTTTGCTATTTTTAAGCCTTTCTGTAGCTTTAGACTTTTTTTTTTTTTGCTTTAGCTGCTCTGTACTCTTTACTTTGAAAGTTATCCCCTCTAGGCCCCTTAAAAGAAGGAATGCCACTCAGCTGCTTCAGACACCACCAAAATTGCTGATAATGAACACATTTATTGTATCTTCTACACATTCATCGTATCTTCTGGTTGGGAGCTGGGCACCCTGAATCTGATCTGTTTGCAATGTCATGCCAAGTTACCAGTTTTTGTGAACAGTGTCTCCAAGCCTTTCTTTACTTTGCCCTCTAGAATATTTTGACCTGAGTAGGCTCTGCCTTACTTGAACTGGTACTCTGTAGATGTGACCCATGTCCACACATAACTTGGTTGGCATGAGAGCATTTTCTCATCTGGAGAATTCTGCAGCATTCATCATGGAGTTGAGAACTAATGCTACCTCGGTCTTGATCACAGAAGTCACTGGTAATGATGATCCATACCAAAATTCCAGAGCATTGAGAACATCGTGTAACACGAAGCTCCCAGTAGCTCTGCATCCTCCCGTGTTCTTCATTTGTATAGGGGCAGTACAGAGGTAGAAGACTGAAAATCTGATTATTAGCGTATGTTCAGGCAGCTAGCAAAGTCATGAGTATTTATTTGTGACTGTGAAATTTCAGGGTTGTTTCTCCCTTGCTTCATTGTTTGATAACTCAAAAATGGAGTGTGTGCTGCTTGTAGAACCAGCCTTAGTCTAGTTGTTCCTAATAATTTCTGAAGGTAATGGCTATTACAGATGCTTTCCTAAATGCTCTAAAGACTGCTTGCTGTGTCATTTGTCAAGCTACTTTTCCTGGTATGGGTTCACATCAAAGCGTTCTTGTTATTTGAGGAACAAGAAAACCAGCTTCCACAGGGCAAGTATGTTCAGTTTAGAAAAATAAAATTGTCAGCTTCCTTCCTCCAATGCTGTCAGCCTTTGGTGTTGATAAGTCAACAGTAAGGCTGTAATTTAGGTACTTAAAATGTTCTAATGTAAAAAACCAAAAATTACTGAGGACCTGCCCTGTACTGGAATCACGAATCTTTTCAATCAGAAGAAGTAGCAATCAAAAGTATTTTTCCCTCAACTAAACGAGGAGTTGTTTTACCCCATTCCTCTGGGCAAGGAGGCCATCAAAAGATTACCTTGAGCTATTGATTTTCTCTCATGTTGTGTGGCTTAGCCACCCTTATTTAATGATATCTTTTGATCAGTATCAGAGAATTCTTTACTGCCTGTAGTGAAGACTTTTGGCTCAGAAGTATAGCCATGTGGGCCTTACCCTGTGCACACTATTACAGGTTGACCTTAGGGAAATTTTTTTTATTATTCATAGAGTGGTTGGAAATAATGAAACTTCACCTCTGAGCTCCAATAGCCCAGTATTTTTTTTAAGAAATCACTTGCTTAACTTGTTATTCTGGTGTCCTACAGCCTGTTTAAAGGAAAGGCTGATGAGCTGTTTGGGAAGTGTCTCACTCTCCTCCTTTGTCTGTGTCAAAGAAACATTCCTGTATCATGAACTCAACTTGTAGTTAGTCATGGCATTGTAGCAGATAAGGTTTACCTTAACGTTCCCATTGAAGTTGAAAGTCTAGTCAGATTTGTCACTACTTTACTAAAGTAATTTATTACAGATTTGTTACTCGCTTATCACATCTAAGAATCTCGTGTTAATATGAACATTCAAAACAAAAAATCAAGATGACCATTACTGGGGACTTTTCAGCTGATCAGTCTTAAATTTATTAGTCTCACCTTCCAGAGCTTTATCCACAGTCATTCTTACTATCAGTAACTTTACAGCCCTACAACCTGATAATTACCCTTTTTTTCCCTTCTTTCTCCCTCCACCCCAGAGTATCCATCAAACCTCTTGGACTCTGTAAGTCTTTTCCTAACCTTCTTCCTTTGATGGTCCAAGGGAACTCTGCTCAGATGTGTAACAGATTTCTTCTCTCTGCAGCCTGTTTTGGGTTTGTGTGGTGGGGTTTTGATGGCAGGGGAGGAGCTGCAGGGCCGGCTCCTGTGAGAAGCTGCTAGAAGCTTCCCCAGCTTCAAGCTGGACCCACCTCTGGCCCAAGGCCGAGCCCATCGGTGACAGTGGTAACACCTGTGGGAGAACAGATTTAAGAGGGGAAACCTGCAGTGGGGGAAGAGATTGGAATGTGAAACCCCTGTGCAGATACCTAGGTCAGTGAAGGAGGGGAGGAGGGGATGCCCCTGCAGCTCATGGCGAGATGGCAGGCTGTCCCTCCCCAGCCCATGGAGGGGAGCAGGGAAGCAGATGCCTACCTGCAGCCTGGGGAGAGAGGAGCCCATGCTGGAGCAGGGGGATGGATGCCCCCCCAAGATGGCTGGGACTCTATGGGAAAGCCCGTGCTGGAGCAGGCTGTGCCTGAAGGACTGCAGCCCGTGGAAGGAACCCACGCTGGAGCAGTTTGGGAAGAACTGCAGCCTGAGGGAAAGACCCATGTTGGAGAAGTTTGTGGAGGACTGTCTCCTGTGGGAGGGACTCCATGCTGGAGCAGGGGCCGAGTGAGGAGTCCTCCTCCTGAGGAGGAAGGAGTGGCAGAGACAAGGTGTGAGGAACTGACCCCAACCCCCATTCCCTGTCCCCCTGTGCTGCCAAGGGAAGGAGGTGGAGAATTCAGGAATGAAGTTAAGCCCAGGAAGAAGGGAAGGGTGAGGGGAAGGTGTTTTGAGATTCGCTTTTACTTCCTATTATCCTTGTTTTGATTTGATTGGTAGTAAATTAAATTGATTTTGTTTCTTTCCTAAGTTGAGCCTAAGTTTTGCCCATGACCATAAGTGAGGAGTGATCCCTCCCTGTCCCTGTCTTGACCCACGAGCATTTCTTTTTATTTTTTCCTCCTCAACTCACTGGGGCTGGAGGGAGGAGTGAGTGAGAAGTTTCGTCATGCTTTGTTACCAGCTGGGCTTAAACCACGACATAGCCTCTTTGCAGATTTATGCTTACTAACTGGAGTGGGGTACTTCTCTCAGTATAAGTCAGCAGCCACCCAGGCTGTTAATTGCTTATGGATGGACGGACCAGGAGGGACTCATTCCCCATTTGGAAGGTGCTCTTCATTAAACTGGGCTATGGTTTCCTTTAAAAACATAACGCCTTAGAACGTTTTACCCAGATTGTTGCTTTTGGCCTAGTTTGTGCTGTTACTGCATTTTTCATTTAGGATACACCTCTAGAATGTCCTACTTATTTCTTCACTACTTACTTTCAAGAACTGAGAATTGTGCCGAGATGGTACTTTTAGAAAAAAAGGATTATGGCTGTTGTAATTCTTTGGTGCAAAGATCATTTTGACTGGTTTCTCATACAGCCATCTGTTTCACCTTGAAATGTGAAGCCTTCTGTGTGGAAAAAATGATGGTACTTATTGTGCCTTTTTTTTTACCGGGAGCTGTCTTATAAGCTGAAATGAAGAGCTGTCTGGGAGACTGTGAGAATGGATTCCAAGTTCCTGAATGTCAGAAAACAGTTTAAGAAAGTGTCTTGCATTCTAGTCTACCATCACTGTCTTGAGAGATTGAAAAGTTCCGCTACCTCACACCAGTAAGGATAAGGTTTACATGTGAGAATTCACCTAGAAGGTGATTTTCAAACATTAATTCCGCTCTCTTCAGTTGTTTTCCTTCCTTATAAATTGCTACCTATGAATAATTTAGCTGTTGTGGTTTCACAAGGCACTCTTTACTGAGGTTTCTGTACAAGTGATTTGTTAAGAGAATAAATGTAAGAGAGGCCTGGAACTGTCAACACTGTCAATACTATTAATAATTTGGTAACAGGATTTTTTTCTGAAAAATCCCTGTGCTTATTATCAGTCTGTCTGATCAATTATTGTTTTCCACTTTGAATATAGCTTTCTTGAAAAAGTCTAGAGTGGGCAAGTTGTACACATGAGGGCACTAGCCCATCAAAGAGCAGTCAGAAGGTACTGTAATACTGGTGTGATGTAGTCAGTTCCTCTGTAGAGGAGGCAAACTGCTTAGAGCCAGTTACCTTTTATGGGAGGCTTGCTGGTTCTGCCAAGTAAGTAATTTGTTACACAAAGTCATCATTGATGACAACTGTGGCTGGAATAACAGGCAGAGGCAACAGAAGAGCATTGCAGCTATTGCCATAAAATCCTTTCTATTTTAACAAATGTGTCATTTGCTTCTCTCTGAATCCTACCCTTTATGATTTAAAATTCCTGAACATTTCATGCCAAATGCAGGTCGTGCTAGAGGCTTTTTAATGACTTTCTTTTTTTGTGATTCGTGGTATAGCTCTGTATACCATAGCTCTATATACTTTATAGCTCTATGGTTTATTCCATGGCTACCAGTTCCCAACTTTGCTGCTACCTGGCATGCATTGTTATTTTGGGATCTTTTTTCCTGCTCTTAGCATTTGTAGTTTCCGGTCTAATAATTGCTGTGAGCTGTAATTCACTGAGTTTCTTTAAAATATCAAATTGCTTCTTCAAACAGAATTTTTCAAATACTAGCTGAAAGGTGCGGCAGATTTTCCACTTGTGACCATGTTTGAACAATGCAAGGGGATTAATACTAAGACATTTTAATAAGAATTTACACAGGAGAAAATTCATCCTATTTTAAACGTGTGATAAAAACTCGTGACAGAAATGAAACCCAGAAATGTCCTTGGCTGCCTGTTAAATCCAGTTTTAATGATCACTTGTTTTGAAGTATGTAGAGGTTCAAATAGATTTGGAAGAAAGGAGTTTTCACAATTTGAAGTTTTCCTGATTTGTTTACTTGTTATATCTTGTTTACAGTTTAATCTGAAACCTTTTCTCCTGTATCTTTTTTAGAGCAAATACTTTGTTTAATATTTGGATCAAATATAAGCCTCGACTGCCAGAGTGGTATTACAATGAAAAACTTCTGAAAGTTGGTGATTCCCTTGCTCAGATCAAAGTAAGTCATATGAAAACAGAAAAGGCTCAGTCACAGTCTTTGTTTCATTATGTTTCTATGCCACTTTAATTTTTAATCATTTTTACTGGAAGCTATTTAGAAAGTAACAAGAACTTTTACAAAATAATTCCAGTGAGAGCTGGTGGTTTGTATCTCATATTATTGTAAAATTGCTCTGATTTTTTGATATATTTTCTATATCTGTATTTTCTGTGCACCCATTGCCTTTTTAAACACCCCAAAATCGTTCTTTAATATTTGTTTGATGTTTCAGCGTGGTAGAGTACAATATCTGACTGTGCCTATAGGTGCTGCTTAAGTACAAATTGATAATGGGAGCAGTGGTGGTTTGTTCCACTGAAATGTCAACTCAGTGCTCAGTTAACCAAACGTGAATGTAAAGAATGGTCAGGAGAGGAACAGAGAACAAAAACCAGAGTGCAATTACACATCATACAACTGTATGTATTGACGGTGCTCCTGCATCTTGAATTCTGTGTGCACTTCTGGTCTCCTCCAAAAAAGTAAATTGCAACTAAAAAAGATGCGGGAGCTAGATTGTTGAAGACTTTGAGAGTATTTGGGGGATGTTTCACTACATGGTAACTCTATTTTTATACTCTTACCTAGACACCTGTTATTGGCTACTGTTGGAGATGGGATACTGGGCTAGTAACTATTGGTGTGACTCAATAAGGCTGTTTTTGTATTATATTCTTACATAATAATTGTCCTTTGTGTCTGCTGGGGGAAAAAGCCCTCAAAGGTGTGCTACTTATTACCTCAGTGATATTTGTGTCAGAAGATCATGTCGTAAAATCTGGGTCTTTCAAGGGTAATTACTAAACAACACTCAGAAGCAGCTCATAGATGTACAGTTGAAAGCTAGTTGCAAGTCATTCCTTTTAGGATTGAAGAAGGGTGTGTGGTCCTGAGTGATACAGTTATGAAGCAGAAATACTGAAGGATTACAGAATTATAGGTTAATTTATTATAAAGGTTCAATACTTGAAAACTTGCTTGAGAGAACACACTTAAAGTTTGTAGAGAATTAGCATAACTTAGAGTAAGGGACAGCTGCTGAATAGATGTTATCTGCTTAGTGTGATTTTGTGTTTGTAATGATCCATCAGTGGATTTTTCTACTTTTTGGCACAAACATGAGAAGATATTTATTTGGTCAATAATACTTTCCTAGCTTAAAACTCTGGCTATTTAGTCTGTCTGGGTTACGAGGCAGTCAAGTATATATTTCCCCTAGAAAAGAAGAGGGCATAATTGGAAATGTATCAAGATAGCTTGAGGGGCCATCTTTTGGAGGAACACATCCAGTGAAACTGTTCTTCCACTATTATGTCCTTTGCTTATGGAATCCAGCAAGGATAAATGCTATTTTATGCTATTTATGGAAAGTGTATATATGTGGCTACTAGGTGAGCTTTTCCACAGACCACGGCAAAGGTATGAGTATTATGCAGATGTTACAAAGTCTTGCATATCTTTCACTGCATCTGCCCTAAAGAATTCCACAAAAGTGGCCTGCCTTCTGAATAAAGAACAGCAAGTCGAAGCTAAACTTCAGCAGCACTCAACACTTATTGGTAGGTTGAAGAAGGCATATAGAAGAGTCCATAACTGTGGATCCATTATAATTGGAGGTATAGGCTCATGGTGTAGGTTTAGGAATACTCACAGAAATTCTTAACCTTCAATAACTGCATTTGTTAATAGCCTCTTTATTGACTAGGCAATTCCATTCATGTTTTCTTCATGTTCATGTTTTCCTTAAGTTTTCATAGCTTCTGGGCCCTAGGAATTGCTTAGAATATTGCATGAAGCTTTTAGTGCTTGGGAACTGCTGCTCTCAAAGCATACTCAGTAAGGTTATTTCAAATGCATCAAACCCTTCTTTCTGTACTTTACATTGGCTTCCCGTAGCACAACTCAAATGTAGTAATTTGGTCCTTATGTTCAAGGTGCTTAATGACCTGGCCCTAGATTGCATAAAAATAATCTAGAATTCTAAGTAAAGACTTCTGCTTGCGACTTCAATCCTCTAGTGTAATGTGGTTTTCTGCAGTAAAGATGAAGTTATCAGTGTTGTTGAAAAAGTTGTTTTGCTGGCCAGCCTAAAACTTTGAAATGAGCTGTCTGTGGAACTCACATTTCTATGTGCATTTCTTTGACTTTACAAACTTAGTTTTCATTCTATGAAATTTTTTCCCTGGAGAAAAAAAGGAACTAAAAACATGAGATGGATGTTAGTTATAGATTTTAATGCATTACTGGAAAGATGAATGTGGTGTAACACCAAGTTAAGCAGGCTAGAGCCTATTCCGTAAGTATCCCTCTTGACTCCTAGTTGAAAACTACTGGTGATTATTTCAAATTTTAAGCCACCTTTATGTTATATAATACTTAATGGTGCGTAGTCTTTAAAAATGACTTATTGAATATGAGTAGTCAATGGGTAAGCAGCAACTTAACTTTCTGTCCTCCTGCTATTTTTTTAATGCCTTCTCACTTTAGATTCCTTCCTATTATACATCTGCTATGTATCTTTTAGGACACACCTAAATTCATTATGTCATATATCTGGAAAGGAGTTAGCGCATTAGTCATCATACTCATCAGTACTGACTCATTTTTTTCCCCCTCCCCCTCTGCCTGTATCTGCCTGGTCATATACATATATTTTAAACTGTTTGGGAGAGAAATTACCTTTTTGTTCTATATCAGTAACTAGGTTAATAGTATTCTGATACATGACTTTGGATTTAAAGAGTTATCACAGCCTGAATCTAGCTATTAGATGATACAAATGACTGACTGCCCATAGCTGTCTGTGGAAAGTAAAAGTTTCTGTGTATGGCTGCTGCTTTCACACAGCAAAGAGGACAATAGGGCCATGTGAGTTAGACTCCTCAGATGATTAAAAATTCAAGGTAAGTGTTAGTGTGGTGGTAGAAATTTATATTAAAAAAAGTGAGTGCGAGGAAATACTTCTGAATTTCTGTGATTAAACACTAAAGGATCGTTTTTACGAATACAAATTGGTTACTTTTCCCCCCAGAATTTATCATGATTGTGCGTGTGTGTGTGTGTAGAATTAGTGAAGTTGGTAGAGAAACCTCTAAATAATCTTTGCTGCAGGAAGTGGTGGAGGTGATTCAGTAAATGGCACTTCTTCATCTGAGTCAGAGCTGAACCATAGACTCAGCATGATCTTAGAGTGGCTCAACATGCTGCTGGGGAGCAATATTTTGAATGAGACATAAAGCTCAACATCCTGTTTCTTAACAGTTCTTAAAGACCCAGTGGCAATTTCTGGTCTGTTAATGCTGACTTCTTGGCCACATGTAAATTCCGGTTGTCACTTGTTTAATTTTTTTTTAGTGCGTCTTATTCTTCCTCTTCTCTTCATCTCTGCTTCTATTAAAAAAAGGGGGTTGACATCAGGGAAATGGGAGAGAGAGAAGTGATGATGTCTGTATATTGTTTGTAAAGTTCTACATTATGAAGTACTTTTCTCAGAAGTGTAGTATCATTATCATTGTTTTGCAAAGATGCAGGACATTCCAGGAACCCTTTGAGTTTATTACATTAGCCCAGGATCATATTTACAATTGTTCTTTGATATGTCATATTTATGATTAAAATAAACAGAAACTCCCAAACCACAAGCTCTTCTTTTAAGTACTTCAACCTTTCGTATAGTGAGTGTTCGCATGAGAAATTACATTGCTAAATGTTTGTACAAAACTTGTGTTTTACTTCCAGCTGCTCTTTCACATTGATAAATTTTTTTACATAAAGATAATAAAAATAATATGTTTTATAGAAATCGAAGTGTAATATACAAACTATAAAAAGAACATATTATTCTTTCTTCAGGAATATAAGTTGGCACTTCTGCAGTGCTATGGAAGATACCTTCAGCAGTTCATTTCTGTAAACCTTGATAATATAAATGATGTGCATCAATTTAAATCCACCTTTTTTCCAAATGGTTTCAGAGACAAAAATGCAGCACTTACGGTAGGTCGTTTTGTTTTTTTTTTTTTGTCAAAGACATTCACAGATTCAAAATAAGTAGCCTATTTTATTCTCCACAAATGTACTTCATATTAATTAAATATTAACTAATCTTTAATAGTTTGTCAATATAGATTGTGTTGAGATTTAACAGTCATATGTATGATGTGAACATCCAGAGTTGGTGTACATTTTTGAGGATGTAAGTGCTTATGCTGTTGTGGCATAAGCCAACTACTATCAACTTAATGTTAAAAAGGCAATTTTATCTGAACGGGTTATTCTGTAACTGTCTACAGCAGTTTTTGCTCTGAAATAGTTGCTATTAACTGCTGTCAGAATCAGGATGTGGGCAAAACTTGATAACTGTCTTGCAATTGTAGAAATTTCTGTGTGATGTGATCTAAGAACTGGGCAGAGCACAGGAGAATTAAAACATTGTACTGTAGTTTGTACTATAAATGTGCAAAAATACTAAATGTAAAAAAAAGTCATGACAGTAAAAAAAGCAGCATTGCGTTACTATCAATAGCTTATTTGCTCACTATGAACAAAAGAGGCAGCATGCTGAATAGTTTTATAAGTGCTCTAAGCTCTGGGAAGCTGAGTGACCTCAAGAGTATGTTGCCATCTTTTTGTGTTAATTGCTTATCAAGGTAGGGGCTTGCAATTTATCATTTCTTATCCATGGAAGAGAGTGTTTGAGTAGGTATAGGGGGAATGCTAAAAACATGTTAGATGTTACCTTAAGCAGTTCTTTGCTGAGAAGCTCTGTTTTCAGTACATGGTGGATTTTTTAAAAGAAACTAATGCAAGTTATTCTGTGATCAAGAACAAAAAAGGAAACTGCAGGCATCTCCTGTGTATTGAGCTAATCAAATTTATATTCTTCTAGTCAGAGTTAGATTGTAAATAGGTGTTTAGTGAGGAGAAAAAAGCAGATGGTTCACTTAAAAGCTAGAAGCAGATGTCATGATAGAAAAGATACTCTGTTTATATATATATATCTCTCTCTTTTTCAAACATAGTTCAGTTTCCTAGAGAGAATATGATCAAAGACTATGTTAATCCATTTTATTTTGTTTTTTAAAAAAATGCCTTGTAAATAAATTTAAAGTTCCAGAGATGGTTTCTCCTGTTTTCTATATGTCTGCCTAGACCTTGAACCAATCATAGTGCCAGATGTTATCATGAGTCTATACTAAAATGCCTGTTTTATATCTCAGTGTCTAAATGCCAAGTTATCCCTAAATTTTCAGATATGGAATCTAGCCTGACAATGATCTCTACAATTGGAAATGGATAATGATAATGTGTCAAATGATTACATCTAAAGGCTTTATATGTAAATTTTTTTTTGCCAGGTTTCTGCAGCTAGCTTTTGTTTTTTAATTTAACACTAAGGAGATCATAGAAATGGAGTTCCATGGCTTGAAACTTCCAGTTTCAGCAAGTTAAATGCTAAAAATAATATAATTTCAAATATTACCAGGTTAGTAGGCTTCTGAGAGGTTGATAGGTACTGACTGGCTGTGTCCCACTTAACTTGCTTTCTCACCTGTTGGTTTCTTCAGGTGATGCTGTACTGTAGACGAGCCTGAGATCACATTATGTGAGGTATTACAAAGAAGAGAAGGAACAAAGCATCTGTAGAAAAGTTACGAGTGAGAAATAAGATATCTGTGATACAGATGGAGAAGTGCAGAAAAGTTAAGACTTGCCTTAATTTACAGAGGACTTCTACAGAGAAGCCAAGAATTAAATCCAGATTCTTTGAATATCAGTTTAATGCCTCATTCATCCTTTCTCCCTACGCCCCTTTCAGCAGCTCTAGTGTACTAGGTGCATTTTTGTCCTGTGACACAGTGGAAACGGACCCAGGCTAATTGTACAGCAGCCTTAAAGCTTTAGCACTTTCTCCATATTCTAATGCTCCTTTCAGTGTCACACTGATTTTTTTCTGGTATGCTTGATCTTTACATACTCACCATTTTGTTCTACTTTGCTGATGTGAAACTGACATATGCATCTATTTTAACTGTATACGTTAATTTAATGTATGTTTCCATGTATTTTAGTTCCATGCTTTGCAAGAGAGAAATGTTTGCATTTATCAGATGATTTGCAGCAGTGACAGAAATCTTCAGAACCCAGAGTCCCTGCAGACTTGTTTCAATGTCTTGTCCTCATTACGACTCACTATGCAAGTGGCTCTACCTCAGGAGAATTTGTGTTGGCTTATCTACAATGGTACCTCAGGCTTTCCATTTACATTTCTTTGCTAAGCAAACCTGTGGAGGGAAACTTTATACGTATTCTTCAAGGTCAACCTAAGGGTCGTGAATAAATCTCTAGATAGTCTTCAATCACAGCAGGTTTTTTGTAATTTTTTGTTTTTCTAAAATAAGGGATTTTTACATTGAAGGTTCTACATAGTATGCCTTTTTCAGGTGGACTGTTGTAAAAGTAATAGCTTTTTCATCATAACTGATCAGAGTGTACTAATAAAATGAAATCTAACAGCATAATAAGGGCATTTTTTGAGTGAACTCTAATTAAAAAAAAACAACCTTCAAGATTTTTTGGTCAATAAAATGTTTGTGTTAGAGTTCGGTTTGGGTTTTTTTGTTTTTTTGTTTTTTTTCCAAAAAGGGCATTGCAGATGTAATGTCAATCTTTTTCTACTTATATCTTTGTATTTTTTTAAATTAACTTTAAGGCTACAATTAATAATAAAACTATTCTAAAAATACTATGACATTTAAGAATTTGAATCTCTATGATTTTAGTGTGCTACTTAAATGCTTGAATTAGCAAAAAAATTGAGGAAAAAATGGAACTTCTGTGAACTAGATACAGAGAATTGTGTATCAAAATTTTTATTTCAAGAACAACAACAGTATATTTTTGCTTTAAAAGGCAATGTTATTTAGTCAAAAGACTATTATTAATTTGTTCTACTGTGGTCAATGGTTGCAATATAAATTAAGGAGATAGGTATTTAATTTTGGAAAATTTACTTTCTCCAAGGTATGATTGGTCAAAATTCTTACTGGGGCTGCCATTGCCCTCGGTCCCTACTTTTGAGGTGTCGGTTTGTTTGTCTGTTTCTATGGGAGAAGAATTAAAACTAGGATATACTCACCTGCCATTCTCAAGTCCCACTATCTGTGTGCGAGACAGGTCTTTGTACCAAACCTAGTCAATAGTCTAATCTGATTAGAAGTAGGCAATAACTCAGATTTTCCCCAGTTACTGAGCATTTTTCTGCAATTTCTGGAGTAGATTTTGTGCCTCATTACACATTTGACTGATAAAAAGAAATCTTCCTAATGCTTGCTCCATTCTTGGTTATTGGCATAATAACACCCTTCTAGCTAAGACAGTTGACATTGTGATGTCTCCCGCTGCCACAGGTGTCCTTTTCTGAACATTTATACAGACAGAAGAATAGACTTTTTCCCCCCCCCAGAACTGCACTATCTTTTATACTTCCAGGGCTGATTTTTGAAAAGCAATTTTGTGACATAGCCTAAATTAAGTAAAATTTTGACAGGATTTTATTTGTAAGTCACTTTGATGCTGTTGAAAACTCTAGTCACAATCAATTTTCTTCATTTCACTTATCATACTTAATATCACATAATAGTGGTGTTGTCTGCGAGGACAGTGCCATGACAGACTAAAAGATTCATGTAAGGTAAGGTCTGTGAGGAGAGCTAATATTTTCCTTAAAGAGGATAAAAATAAGATTTTTTTTTTCTCTTTCAGTTACTTAAAAATTTGTTATAGTACATTTCAAAAAGATTTCATTCTTTTGTTATACTCCTTCATTGCGTAGGTATTTTTGAAGCTAATATCGCCCAAGATTTTAAGAGCTTCATCTTCTCTAATTTAAAAGTAGTTACAGAAAAATCATTAGTTTATTTTTCAGCCTCTGGAAATAACAACCCAGATATTAAGAAAAATTTTCAGTTGGTTAGCTTAACAGATTTAATGTAGGATTATGGAACTTGCCTGTTTTTCATTTATTTTAATTTATTTTTGCAGGTACTATTCATATTTACACCATATGCAGACATTTGATGATGATAGGTCAGTCAGCAAAGGTATGGCAAAATAAATAGAAACATTTGAAAAATGTACAGAAGATTGGAAAATGCACCCATACTTTGCATAACACTGTACCCTGACTTTTCTATTTCAATGTCATTGCCAATAGTAGCACTTTGTCACAAGGGAATAAAATGTCTAGGTTGCAAAATGGCCGATTTCTAAGCCCTCCAGCCTTTGTGACTCTGCTCCTTCCTCAGTTGTGGGATAGACCCCAGCATAATGGCATGCTGGTCTTAGAGATGAGGTATGTTAGACTGTTGCAGAGGATTCTAGATGCTTGGTTTTGGATAACTGTAGCAAGTCCCAAGAATTGGCCTTTTGTTTCTTAAAATGTGGAAATGTACTGACACCTGGTGGCTAGGTTTTTAGTTGTAAATACTTGATAAAAATGATCTGGCCTTCCCCCCCTGCCCTTTTTAACTATGAATGTAATTTTTGTTTGTCTTGGCTTTACTTTTTTCTCCTAGAACTTGTACATAGTTTGACTCAGCCTTAATCCGGTATATTTTCTTATCTGTTGGTTATATTAATCTTTCATGGAGCAGGAAAGATATTTTTTTTCTTTGAACATTTATTGAAATCAGAAGTGATTTAACACCTCCTTTAACAGAGGAATTGATCATAGGTATTTCAGATTCTTTAAATTCAGACAAAAAGAAAACTTGTATATTGAATTAATTTAGGACTAAGGTTGTGCATATTTTGTGTACCTCGTGGAACAGCTGACCTGAAGAAAATACAAGGGGAAGATATTGTTCAATCAATTTAGTAGGACTAATTCTCAAAATTAAACTGCTGCAATGACTATGTTGGCCCTAAAGTTAAGAGCCGATAGTATGGTTCCATAGTTGTAAATTATTCTAAGCGCAGGCTGTCACCAAAGAAGGCAGACTCCATTGCATCCCAAATAAGCTTGCCGATCTAGCTGAAAGCTAACTTAGAAAAAAATGGTCACCAGAGCTGATACAAAGGAGAGGGATAACTCTCAAGAGCAGATGAGAGAGAAGGGTTGGACCTCTGTCTGGTGGCAAGGCTGTAGTGAACTGGAGTGGTTAAGGTAGTTTGGAGGCTAAAATATAATGCTTGACCACAGTTTCAGATGGGAAAACCCCAATAATATGCAGGATGAATGCTTTGTAGTCAATAAAACATGTTAAAAATTAATACAATTTCTGTGATTTCCCCCCCCCCCCTTTTTTTTAATTTGTCCTACCAGCTGAGGATAAGTCTTTGTATATGTCCTTTAGCAATAGGAAGTATATTAATATAGGTTAAAATGCATTCAGTTTGAAACTGGATTTCTTTAATACAGGTGCTGGAATACTTACTGTGGGCCAGTATATGTATGGAATCATCCATTCCACTCTTATCTGTACATTACTTGACGTGGAGAGCCACCCTGTATACTGCAGTTTCTCAGTGTTATTTTGATTGTCAAGCCAGCATTCATGGAGAGGTATCCTGATTTATCGTATGTAGTATTTCAGATGCAGTCAAATGAGAAATAAATATTTATTTAAACATTCCTGCTTATTATCAGATCATATGTGTTTAGAGTTCTGCCCATATTCCAAAATTTAACTGCAAAGTGAAGGTGTGTTTCAACATGTAAATGAGTAATCAATTCAAAGTTAAATACAATAGTACTTTTAATATAATCATAGTCATAGACTTCTAGCATTAAGTAGTGGCTAGCCCCCATGCATATATACAAAAAGTATTTTGCTAAGGTTTTCTTTTCCTTTTCAGTTGTTGTTCGTGACCTGGCTTTCATTGCAGCTCTTTGCAGTTGTCTGAATTTAAGAATGATGTGATTCTAAAATTAAATACCAACATAGAGAATATGAAATGAGTATAATGGTTTTTTTCAATACTTTGGACAGATATTTGCTCGCCGTGGTCTGATTAAAATTGATGAACTGAAGCAATTAGAAAATACCAGTTCTTCGCTGGAAAATTCAGAGACAAAAAGGGTTTTTAGAGAGGCAACTCTAAAGGTATCGTTCTGTAATTCATTATAAATGGCTAGAGTAGTTACAATCTCTATGAAAAGAACACAACACAGTTATTTACTTTCTTTTTTCTTTGTGTCAGATGTCAGTAATGATTTTCAAGAGAGCAGTATATGAATCCAGAAGAAAACCAAAAAGCTTCTTTCGACCTAAGTTAAGAGTTAGCCTGAAAGAAGCACAAAATGTAAGTCTAACATTTTGTGTAGTCCTTCTCTTTGTTTATGATTTGCATGTGATGAATATGTGATATAATTCTGCGTAATACACATGGTGCTATTCACAAGAAGAAAGTTTTGCTTTTTCAGTTTCATAGGTAACATAACTTATTATTAAAACTCAGGACAAACTTGAAAGGAGAGAAGGTGTTGTAATTATTACTTTAAAAAATACTGATTTTGCTAGTGGTTTTTTTTCCTTTAGCTATAAAAAAAAGAGAAGTCTTGTTCAAATTCATACTAAGTGTATCAGAGTCCTGAGTTTGCCCTGCTGTGTTAAGTTACTGTGAAGATAAAGGTGTACTTTGGAAAAAAGTTACTGTGTTTTTAAATGTTTTTGTACTTGCATTGGAGAACTCTCTTAGGTCTTAAGAGACTGTTTTTGAAGGCCACTTACTTTTTCTGCAAGGTACTGTGAATTAGAGAAAGGCATCCAGGATACATAGTAGACTTTTAAGGAAGTAATGAATTTCCTCAAATTTCTCTGTTTCCTTGTGTTCTTTACAGCTGGTATCCAAAAGGAGTGATCCATTTTATTATAATCAAAGAAAACGCTTCTTTGGTGTGAGTGCATTGTCCCTTTTTTGGTCAGCATGGAGACTTTAATATTTCAAACTTCAGTAGTTAAGTTTATCTTTATGCCATTATGCTACTCTGTGGGTTTGTAACAGTTATGCATCTTACTTAGATTGTATCATCCATTTTTGGTCATAGGTCAGTAGGTCTTTTGAATTCAAGACCTTTCCTAGATGCAGGACTGCACTCTGCCAGTGCTTGGTCACCCTCCCAGTGAAAAAGTGTTTCCTGATATTTAGAGGGAACCTCAAATGTTTCAGTTTGTGCCCCTTGCCTCTGGTCCTGTCACTGGGCACCACTGAAAAGAGCCTGCATCCGTCCTCTGTGTACCCTCCTTTCGGGTATTTACGTACATTGGTGGATCCCCCTGAGCCTTCTCTTCTCCAGGCTGAACAGTCCCATCTCAGCCTCTCCTCATAGGAGGGATGCTCCAGTTCCTTAAACATCTTGGAGGCCCTTTGTTGGACTCTCTCCAGTATAACTGTGTCTCTCACTGGGGAGCCTAGAACTGGACCCAGTATGCCAGGTGTGGCCTCACCAGTAGAGGGGAAGTATCCCCTCCCTTGACCTGCTGGCTGTACTTTGTCTAATGCAGCCCAGGGTACTGTGAGCCTTTTTTGCTGCAAGGACACACTGCTGGCTCATGTTCAACTTGGTGTCCACCAGGACCCCCGAGTCCTTTTCTGCCAAGCTCCTTTCCAGCTGGGTGGCCCCCAGCACATGCTGGTGTATGGGTTTGTTTCTTCCCAAGTGCAGGTCTTTGCACTTCTCCTTGTTGAATGTCATGAGGTTCCTATCAACCTGTTGAGGTCCCTCTGGATGGCAGCATGACCCTCTGGTGTATCAGCTGTTCCTCCCAGTTTTGTGTCATCTGCAAACTTGCTGGGGGCTATGGGAGGCAGTGCCAAAGGCCTTACTGAAGTATAGGTAGACAACATCCACTGTTCTCCCCTAATCGACCACGCAAGTGATTTTGATGTAGAAGCATATGAAGTTGGTGAAGCATGATTTCCCCTTTGTGAATCCATGCTGACTACTTCTGATGGTTTTGTTGTCCTTCGTGTGCCTCAAAATGGTTTCCAGGATTAGCTGCTCCGTCAGGATCCAAAATTAAATATATTTTGTGTTTACTTTTACTATAGTCCCAGCAGAAACAGTTCCTCTTTCTTTGGAAAAGACAGATAGCTATAGTATTGATGAGGCTCACTCATTATGTAAGTTTTTTGAAAACAAAAATAAACCCTTTAGCTTTATTACTCTAAATGCTGTCAGATATTGTACAGATCAGTCTTTTTTTTCATCAGGTACATATCTGAGCTTGTCTAAGTATTACTTTGGAAGCTAAAATAAAGGATGAGGATCCAGCAAAGCAAGAAGGAAATTCTCAAATTTGTGCCTAGTTAAATGTGCCTAGAAACCTGTCTAAAGGGGTTTTATTTGGGAAAGTGCTGAATAAATAGAACTGAAATGTTGATGGATTATGAGCAACATTTTAAAGTACTGTATCTCTGATTTACTTTATGTCTGGTAGTGGTTTGGTAACCACGTAAACAGAACATTGAAATAAAATTTTTAAATATTTTCTTATATAGATTTCTGATTTCTTAGCTGTCAATAGTGCAAATATATTTTTGTGTGTTCTGTCTTGTACTTTTATGTTATGCTGTTTGAAATGTGCAAGTGGGGGAATATAACTGTTCTACTTTCACTGTAGTGCTGAGCATCCTGATCTTTTTCTGATTTTCTGCAAAGTGTGTAGAACTTGGCTCCTTATGGTCAAGTCTGTATCATTATAAGGAGAAATCTGGGTGGCTTTAAACTAAACGGCTTAGTACTCTCAGTCATAATTTCTATTGTATTGTTTTCTAAGTAAAATACCATGCAGCAGTGCATCTGGTTGCTATGAAATTATGGCACTTCTTAAGTACTGTACTCACTTAGCATGAGGCTTTGCTATGTCTTTGAAGCATGAAATTCATAACAACAATATATTTTACAGTATATTATTTTCTGTTTTAAATGTGTACTTACTTTCTGATGGACAACCATTTTGAAAGACATCTTGCTTTACTTTAACTCGGTTTAGATATTACAAGGCTTACATTACCTTTTCTTACTCAGTTGCCATGGCCTCGCACTACTACTGAACGGCTGCTGACAGAAATGTTTGATGGTGTTGCAGCTCAGTTTCTTGCCATCTTGGAAGCTTTGTCTGACAGTAGCAGGCGTGTGTTGCACCCTGCTCCACCTGTTCCTGATGAAACTGAAATTCGTGACGTCATTTCGGAGCTTTTTTTTGCAGGCCTGGAAATCCTCTCAGGTAACAGCATAAAGAAGCAAAAAGAGTGTTGGTGAGGAGCCCAGACCTCCATTTTATTATTTTTTTTCTTTGCTATAGAAGAGAGAACTTGCCTGAAGGCATATGTTTCATTTCTAACAATAGCACCTGTAAAAGCAGGCAATCTTTCTTATCTTCATAAAATTTAAGATAAAAATCTGGGTTGATCTCTGTGGTCTATTATATCAGTAAAAATCTACAGTAACTTACGCATGTCTCTTCTGAATACAGTGGAGTTCACTTCCTTCATAGCAGCCCATAGGGTGCTGTGCCTTGGATTTGTGGCTAAAACAGTGTTGCTAACATACCAGTGTTCTGGCTATTGCTGAGCAGTGCTTGCAGAGCATCAAGGCTGTCTCTCCAACCCTCCTCCCCGCCAAGGCCAGTAGGAGGTTGGGAGAGGACATAGCTGGGACAGCTGAGCCGAACTCATCAAACAGCTCTTCCGTGCCATACGATGTCACGCTCAGCAGTAAAACCTGGGGCTAAGGGAGGGGATGGGGGGACTTTAGTGGTTATGGCGTTTGTCTTCCCAAGCAACTGCTGCATGTTCCAAGGCCCTGCTTTTCAGGAAATGGCTGGATATCTGCCTGCCTATGGGAAACAGTGAATGAATTTCTTTTTTGCTTTGCTTGCACACACAGCTTTTGCTTTTTTTGTTAAACTGCCTTTATTGCAACCTGAGAGCTTTTCTACCTTATTTTCTCCCTCTGCCCTGTTGAGGAGGGCGAGTGAGAGAGTAGCTGGGTGGGGGTCTGGAAGCCAACCAAGGTCAACATACCATGGTGTTACATGTATTTTTTCAAAAAAATCACTCAAAGTTAGATTTAAAAACTTGAGAAAAACATTGGACTTGATGATTCCTTCCAAACCTTTTTTGCTGGGCTCTGGACTGAATATAGCTATAGGTATAGAGATATTTTGTTAATAAAAGAATACATAGAGACTAAATACACTTCAGAATCATATTTCCTTGCTATGATTACTGGCTAATTGGAATATGACAAGTCAAATACAATATAAACTGATTTAACGAATTGTCTTTATTAAAGGTGGAGTAAGCAGTACTGGTATTCAAGGAAGTGATTGCACTGATAATTTTGGTATAATTAATGCATCATCAACCCTTCTGCAGTTGATACTAACAGGTAAACTAGCTTTGAATTTTCAAAGGATTCTGTGCCCGGTGATGCAAATGCTTGGTGAGGAGAATTCGTTTTCACGTTAGTAGCAGTTCTGTGCATAAAGGGACTATAAAATGCTGTCCTGTTTGCGTGAGAAATGCTTGTTTATACATATAATGTTAAGGCATTCAAAAGGGGTTATGTACGGATATCATTACGATTTTCTTAACACAAGTATTATTTAAATAGCATATAGTAATATATGGATATTGTAATCGCATAATGTTCAGCATAGCAGTTCATCTAGATGTGTTAATGCCCCTAAACGATCATTCAAAGGCCAAATTCTGCAATAATGTCCTGGTACGTTCTTATGGAAGAGAAGTGGGATGCAGTAACATAAGGACTATCATAAGCTTGTTGAGATCCTTGGACCAATCATTGTGCTGCTTTGGAAAATAACAGCTGTCTGTTACTAAGTTAACATTGCTAACTGAGTGACCATGTGGCCAAGTGATATGACAATGATTGTGGCATATTCTTAGGACTGCAGAACACTGCTGACTATATTGGTGAAGTCACTTGCTTAGAGTTCCAAGGACCAGGAAATCCCTTTTCTGCCTTACTGTGGTTTGGATAAACTTGAAGAGTGAGAAAATAGACTCCCTATATGTACATGCACATTTTCTGATACAGTAATGAGAAACGGTCATGTAACTTGCAAAAAAATGTTCATGTTTCTATGCTTTTTTAAAATCTAAATTTCTGGTAAGAAGGGTCATTATGGGGTGATACCTAGATTTAAGATCTTTCTGCAACAGGAAGGACTAGATCCTTGATATTCTCTACACAGCTACATAAATATCAATAACAGTACAGCATCTTTGGAATGTAACAGGACATTACTGATGCATCATTAAAGTAGTATGTAAGCATAGACATTACAGCAAAATAATAAAGCTATTGTATCATGTAGAGCTATCAAAACATCCTTCAAGATTATGCTTACTGTTCAGAAACATATGTGGAATTTTATCTTTGTATTTATCAGTACCCAAATTATTAAATTAAATTAAAATTCTGAATATACATATATATATAAAAAACAGATAAAATATTTTTGTCATCACTGCAGGAGAAAAGAGGGTGTCTGGAGATGCTGCTGTGAAATTCATAAAATTAGCTTTCAGCTATGAAGAGTGGGATGTGTTTGATTCTGCTATTGAATTTGTTGTTAATTTTCTTCAGGTAATCTGGATGCTATTTAGACATTCTTTATGTAGTCTTTTCCTATGAGCGTAAGGAAGAGTCAAAGTACATATTTTTAAGACAAATTTCTGTTGTTTTTTTCTCTCAATTAGGCTCAAGATGACCCAACATGGAAGAAAGCTGAAATGGAACTCAAACTTCTTACACTGATGCAACCTTTACTATTTCAAAGGAAATTTAAACGTGGTTTTTCTGCTAGTGAAAATAATACCAAAGAAGCTAGGATGCCTCATGGTTCTGAAAAGAAGCAAACATTTAGAAGTAGGTGTTGTTCAGTTATAGCTGTGTTTGCATTTCAAATTTTTTTTTTCAGCAAGAAATTTTGTTTATTATTTAAAAACTATGTAATATGGTGCATGCAGTATTCTATGACAAAAACTAGCAACTGAGAAACTGACACCTATTGAATTTTGTCCAGTTTTCATTTGCTAAAATATAACTTCCTACCATTTCCCTCAAGTATGAAAATGCCTGATATATGTTAAACATACATCAAGTTATATGCACAGAAGTAAAATGAATGGATGTTTTCAGACAGGTTTTCAGGAAACAAGTGAAACAGACATGTTTGACTTATGTAAAATTTCTTGACATTGAAGCAAGAAAAACTTGTTAAAGCAACTGTAATTAAATTCTATGACATTCCAAAAAACTGCAAATATCTTGAAAACTTTCTGTTTCCAAAAATAGAAATGCTCACTTTTCACAGAAGTGAATAAATTTGGGAATATCTGTCCCCTTTGTATTTACTGTTTATTAGACTATATTATCTGTTGGCATAAATTGGTAAGTCAATTCACTCAGATGTTATCAAACATAGGTTTGTAACTAGAAATAACGTCTTGCCTTGCCTTTTCTTTCTTTTCTATAAACAATGAATGCAGACAATTCCCTAAAGCATGGAGAGCCTTCTCATGATCTTATTATTTTGGCAACAACAGTGTTTTCCTATGTCTCCACATCTAAGCAGGTAATACCAGAATTAGAGACATTTCTTCTCAATGACTCGCTTAATCTGTAATGAATGCATATAATTGAAGACCAAAGGAATCAGTTGCATGATTAACAAACTTCAAGAATATAAAAAATGTACTTATGAAATGTGATCAACTTCTGGTTTGTTTTTTTTTTTAATATTTGTTTCTTTTTTTTGTTGGTGCTATGTAATCAGGCTACTTTAAAAATGTTTAATAGATACTAAATCTATTTGGAAGACCATTGGGCTAATTGCACATTTCAGTTAATCAAGCAGAGATTGAATTTCTTTAAGTATATTACTTTTAGGTGGGCAAATACACTCGGCTGTGGAAAACACTTTTGCAATATTTGTAGAAATGGGAGCAGTTACCCTAAGGAATGATAATAGCAGTGGTATGCCTGCAATTTAAGGTAAATTCTCACTGCAAACAAGCAGCAGCAACAACAAAACCATAGAGAGTGGGACTTTTTGTGCTGAAGTCTCTAATACAGAATAATCCCATTATATATCTGATGGCTTATTCCCAGAGTAACCACTTTTAGCTTACTTGCTCAAACTGAGATTTCTCTTAATGTGCTACTGTGAGGGGAAAAAAAATTACAGTGCAATGTCTCCACTAGCATTTACATTAAAACAGTTTGTGATCCAAAAGGCTAATGAAAATTTTTCCTTAGTAAAAAAACCCATTCTCCTAACATGGCATACATTTTAACTGCAAAATTTATTTTAGATATAACTTGAATATTGCCCCAGTTTGAGTGTAGCTGGGGCACAACATTTTTAGCTTTAGTGTAATATTTTCAGTCGAAATATCTTGCCTGTGAGGAGTTATACCTTTAGATAGCATGATTTGTCAGCTTTTTGACGTGACCGCTGTATCATGGAGACAGGTTACCTGGGTTTAAACTCTTCTGGTTCTTCTACACTTTCCCACAAATCTCCTCGGTACCTAATCTGTCCTGGGAAGAAGGATGACTTCTCCCCTGATTAACAGAGAATTCACTGATGGTGAAGTTACATGATATAGCTGATCCAATCTAACAGCTTGCTGCCACAAAAAAAGTGGCAGAAATCATCTTGATTTACTTCTTTTTTCAGTCTTTTTCTCCCCCCACTTCTCAATATCTCTGAAATCTTACGCTCATATGCATACGAGTATACAGATAGTGTGGATATAGCAGGCTTGAGTTTCATTGCACCTGAGATACTAGTCCAACTCTGGTATAAATGGGGATAAAGATGTGTACTGATCCTTAATCACTCTTCAGAATGTGTTTAACACAGTGTAGACAGACTCTATTGCCTTTTAAAATGTATTAATTAGGAGGTTAACTGAACAGAGTTTTGAATTTGATAATTATTCTTTTCACAAGATGCAGATATGTTTTAACGTTTCTTTCAGTTGTTAGATACTCCACTCCAACCTTTCTTCCAGTTGTTAAAGTTGTTCACTGCTCCCTCACCTGAGATGCACCAACAATCCATGGAAGTGCTCTGTCAATGCAAAATGAAACCTAGTAATTTAGATCATCTTCTGCAAATATTTAAATACTGCAATAAAAAAAAAATAATAAAAAAACCCCAATCTGTTAAATTACATTACTTAGTCTCCCCAGGATGCATTGATTATTCTAGCATTTCAAAGATAGTTAATTTGCTTGTCTCTCCCATGTAATTTTCATCTCACTGCTCTCCTTGTATGTGTTACTTTAAAGAGCTTGACAATAAAAAAAAGAAAAAAACCAACCCACCACTAAATCCACTTGTATTGTTGGGAGAAGAAAAGCTTAGGTGATCTACTTGAAATTACTTAAAAAAAAAAAAAAAAAATTTCTTAAGCTTTCAAAATGTTGTCATCCCTCATAAGGAAGTTAAATATGAAAAGCGTTTATTTACTTTGGAAAATTTTGAGACTGTTTATGTATGGAGTGTTTATATACATACCTGTTTCTACAAATGCATTGGTTTTTCTTTCCAGAATATCCAACCTGACAAAGAAATACTTGTTGATGTACTAATGTTTTTGTGGCAGAGGTGTAAAACAGGACTTCAGCGAATCCAAATGAGTGGAAGTGACTACTTAAAATACATCCACAAATACAAAGCTTACCAAGTACTCCTTTATTTTAATGTATCTCTCAATATGAATGTAGTCTGTTATAGTAAAGCCAAGATAAACTATTGGTATCCAGTCTAAGTATATTTTCTTATGGTAAAATGCAGATAAATCTTCTTCACTGAAAATGAGAATTGTATATACATTTTGAACACACTGTGCTCCCATATGCCAGTACCAAAATATCTCTTAGCCTTTTCCCAGTAAAGTAACCCATTCTCTGCCAGTGGGCCATGGTGGAAAGAAGCTAAAACAGTGAAAGCATTCGGGCATGAAGTAAGAAGAAGCATTTGGTGTGTGTGGTGGAAAATATCAATGTATTTCAAGAAAGTTTCCTAGGTCAGTTGAAGAAAGTGGCAAAAATCTCACAGCTTAAGAGAAGGGGGTTGGGGGTCAATAGTATTTGGCCCACTGGATAGAGCCCCAGCCTTACCTTGAGCTGTTTCTGAAACTGAGAGGCTCTTGATGCAATACAGTCTTCTGAAGGATAATTTACACTAGTTTCTCTGGGCTGCTATTTGATGCTAACCAAACAGTTTCTGGAGGAGTTACTTTTGTGGCCCTGATCCCAATAGTAAAATTGTTCAGAGATTCCCCAGAACGTAGTGTATGTTACTTTCCTCTGTGTGTGGCACAGGAGCATCGTCTTTTATAGTGTTTAAGTGGGAAGATATGGGAATAAATGAGAGGCAAATGATCAAATCTGCTGGAAGGCTTACCACACTATGACAAGTGTCACTCTGCATCTTAGTCTGGTGGCACTCAGAAAAAGAAGGCAAATCCAAGAAAGGTTTTGTGTCCATGTTTATCAATCTTTTTAAACAATTTTGAGTGCAAAACCCTATCTACCTCTGTAATACATAAATATCTTCCAAAAATTTGTCTTGATTCTGTCTTGATTCTTTTTCTTTCCCCTTCCCCCATTTTTAGTGGATTCATGTACTCTGGATAATAAATGAAGTAATTCAGAAGAGCAGTATAGCAGACACTAATGTTGTAATGCTGGCAGAGATAACCTTACATCTAGCTGCAATATTGGAAAACGTAGCTGATTCTACAAGTAAATCTCAGAAAAAAGCAGGTAAACCTTTCCACAAAATTTAGTTTTCTTTCAAGAATGACTTTCAAGATTAGAACTTTTCTGAGTTGAAAACTTTGACCGATAAACATATTCAAAAATTATTGTAAAGAGATTGTTGAGAGTAGAATGAATTTTTTTTGTACACACAATTTCATCCATGATCAGAGCTAATGAAACCTGGTTTTCAAAGGATTTATGCCTTATTTCCTTACATTTCCGGTTCTACCGAAGTAACCCTATTTTGAATCACATCTTTTATGAATCACCCTCCTCAGAGGTCTTCTACATGTCTTTTAGCCCCTTCAGACTAGCTTCAGATCACTCCTATATTCTCTGAATAGTGGCTAGGCAGATGGCAGTATGCGCTGCAGCTCATTTAGAGCATTCAAGTGGTGGTTGACTAGTGGCAGGCCAAACAGAAGAGGGAAATATTGAGGTCATACCGAAGCTTTTGCTTTTATCGGGTTATTACTTTGCATGTCTTGTCTACACAAGTCTTGATTTTTGTATAAGAATTCAATTGTCTTTGAATTTGAACTTAAGTTGGCTGACATTCTTGAGATATAACGCAATTACAATCACATTAAACAAATTTCCTCCCAAAACCTGTCTAATGCTGTAAAATATTAATATTTAGACATACTTTTAAAAGTTCTCTGTTGTTGTGGATGTAGCATCTTGAAATATGAATCATAGTTCTCATAAATGTTTTACAGTAACTAGAGAGTAGATTTTAAGGACCCTTTTAGAGCATATCTAGGAACAGAAGAAAATGACAATATCTTTTGCTCTTTTGAAAGTAAGAAAATCTTGGAATGCTGCTATTCATTATAAAGGTAGAGTAGGTATTGTTTTCTGTGATGTTATGAAAATCATATTGTTCTGACGGAGATTGGATGAAACCTCGTAGCATCACTGCTATTCTTTTTCATTCATTTTAAATATGTCTTCTTGGAGGAAAAAAAGCTGAATAGGTAGGAGCCATTGGTCAAAACAGGCTGATAAAGAGCCAGTCAAGCACATGTTTATGCTGAGAAGAGTCTGTTTACTGAATGAATACTGAGTGAATATACATTTTCTTATTTATGAGAAAGAGACAGTGAACAAGCAGAAATAAACAGGCAAAAGTGGCACAAGGAGTACAGGAGTGACTAGAAGGATGTCCCTCTCAAAGGGCAAAAAATGAATTTATTCTGGTGAAAAAATAAAATGTTGATGGGCTGGAGTGCTGTAACAAAGAACAAAGAAACTGCTTCCTCTTGTTTTGGAAAGGAAAGACGGTTCTGGATGCATTCCTTGTAAATGAAAATAATTTAAACAATCCAAATGAATGTTAAAAGGGTGATAATACCCCTTCAAGGAATATTAAATTTAGATAGTATATATCATAAAAATATAACCTTACGTATTTAAAAATTCTTCTGTAAGTTAAATTAGCATTAAACCCTCTGTGAATTAGACAACAATAGATTTGAATTGATTTAAAAATGGAACATTGATATGAATGCTACAACAATGTGAGGAACTACAAAATGAGACCAAGTTTCATTGGCTTGGATATAATGTTGCTGTGAAATATAGGGTACGTTTAAAAATACTATGTTATTGGATAACCATATACTGAATTAGTATAATTGTATATATGTAGCTATTGTGTTTAAACCCTGAAAAGCTTTGCAAGAAACAATATCATTACTTTTCATAGTCAAGTACTGCAGAACTGAATTATTGCCAGACTCTTAAGTTAGTAGTAGAGCTAATCAAACGGTACAAAATTTTCTGAGTAAATTTCATTTTCACTTTCTGATTTTCTTCCTATAAAAAAGGAAAAAGAAGTGCCTTAGTCTCGCAAGATGAAACCTGTGATGTGCCTGAAATACTGATGGTAATGTCTAATTTGTTTTCATTAATACAGTGGTTTTTGAATAGCATAAGAACACTTATTTCTGCTTGAAGCTTTTCATACAATTTTGTATTTAGCTTTATAAAGCTGAAATGTTTCACACAATCATGCTAGTGCAGAAGAAAAAAGCAAAGATATTTTTTCAAATGAAACAAAGTCTGAGAATTTTCCTGTAGTCTTCCATATCACAGATTACTAAAAAAGAAGTTTTATTTGAAACTTTTTTTACGGTGCAGTCATACTGATTTCCATTGTACACTCGTTTTTATGCCAATGTGTAGTACCAGCTTTACATGGTTTAATAGCACATTTTTTAAAGATTGTACAAACTTCAGTCCCTGTTTCATTTAGGAAAATATTTTGGGTTGTGCTTTTGCTTTTTTGTTTTTGCAAGGGTGATGTGGAATAGATGGAACATCCTGAGTGTCCTTGCTTTGTTCAGTGTGTTCAGTGCTCAGCACTTTGCAGAAATGTCCAATCAAATAGTTCAAAATTAACTTACTAAAACACATTAAGAAGAAAAGACATACATCAGTCTGAGGATTCAGGAATTTCGTCAATGATATGTCTTAATGCTTGCACACATGGAGGAGCTTTAATTCAGTGACAGTCTACTTAAAGGTGGTGTTTTCTGAAAAATCAATGTTTTCTTAACAGCATCTAATGGAAACTGAAAAACTGCTTGTGAAAAATACTGTGTTTGTCAACTTAATTCTCTAAGTTCAGTTTCATTCTGCTGTAAGCTAACTCTTTGAGTTAGTAAATTGTTTTTTGAGAGCTGAAGGAAAATCAGTCCTAAATTAATAAAAAACAACTTGAAATTTAAAACAGTGATATTAGTACATGAAAGCATGGGGAACAGTGCCTGTGTAAAGATTATTTGACAGTGTTTAAACTGCAACAGTTAAAAATAATAGCACTTTATTTTTGTTAGTCCATATTATAGCTTTTAATGCTGTTATCTAATAAAACATGTTTCTGTGTATTTTCATGTCAGAAAAGTCCTACGGAACAATTACAAGTTGCTTATGAAAGTCTTGAAAATGCAATTAATGGAATGAATACATCTCGCTCAATGACCCTTCTACCAGATGGAAAGTCAGTATTTGACAACTGCTGTACAAAGGTAAGGTCTACAAAAGGCTAGGCTGCAACAAAATCGATAAATAATATATTGGATTTTGATGACACGACTCATATTTTCTTCATACTTAGAAATCTTAGCATTATCAAACGTACCTCATCTTCCTGCCCCATGAAAGAAGAGAATAGAAAAAATAAATCTCTGTGTAGCAGAAATAGCATTTTTCTCTTTCAGTATTAAACTATGAACTCCTTTAGGTTTTCTTTGCCATTTCCTTTTGGAAAGAATTATAATTTGTATCTTTCTCCTATAAAATAAAAGCAGAAGTCCTTTTCATATTTGTTGCTTGCAACTGTTTATTATTAAAATTAATCTTTGTTGTTGAGGGGAGTTCAGAATTTCTAAATATTATCATTCTACACCAATATGATCTTTGTTTTGTGGACTGATAACATAATAAAACACTTTTCTGCAGTTTCATATTTATTATTAATCCATTTTCCTATTGATTCTCAGGTTTTGTCTAGTTTTCTTTGTCCATTATCCATGCTTTCTCTGTCTAGTCATTCTCTTTCCTTCCATGCTTTTTTGAATGACTGCATATTACAGATATGACAAATCTCAGTGTTTGTTAATTTACTGAAATAATATCAGTGTCCAGACAAATGCAGTAAGCTAAGTAATAAACATTCGTGTTTGCTTAATTGCTACTTCCTATTTATTAGGTGGACTCAAATGATCAGAATTTGAAATCTGTTTTGGGATGTGCTAATGATAAGACAGGAACAGGTAATGGGTTTTTAATGGATTTACACTTGGAGCTCATTCAGGCCCAACATCGAGTAGCTGTGAAACTTCTTAAAATGACGCAAGGTAGGTTTCAGTAAAGCTAAGTGGTCTTCATAGCCTGGTTGGAGTCTTCTGTTAATATATTTTGTAATGCTAAGAAAAAAAAAGAATATCTACTTTCTGAAGAGGAGCTGATGTTTGGCAGTTTGTATGTCACGTACAGACAAAAATAATGTACTGAATTTGCAGAATTTAGATTTACCACATGATACTAGTCTCTAACCTCTACTCAACTAATGAGAGTTAAGCTTTGCTAATAACTATTGGATTTGATTCCTAGACAGTTTGTTGTGGTATTTCAGTTATAATATTAACTGTTACAGTGCCAGTAAGGGAGAATTGGGGGATGCTCTGCAAATTTTTTTTTTCTGTAATGCTGGTTTTCTCTCTGGAGAATGACTTGAATAATTTATTCAATGCTCTTCGTAATCTGAATTTCTACTCCTGTGAAGTTGTCCTTAGCTCTTCCCAGTCAGCAGATATCCCACTCTTGCCAAATGCCTTCTGAAGAAACTCTAGTTGGTCTCCCATTCCTAGTGTTTAGGTTTTTTTAAATTAAAAGCTAGTATTAGTTTGACACTGTGGAGCTCCCCTGTGCGCTGCTCCCTATGAGCAAACAAGATCCCTCTTTTCCTGTGATGTTAGTGTAACTGCTAAAGATGTTAGAGCATGAAGGTGGAATATTTTTAGTGGCATGATCAGTCCAAGAGTTTCTCCTTAAACCAAAGCAAAGAACATGGGATGGAGCAGAGCTTTACTACAAAACTACATGTTAACTCCTCTCACTGAAATTTTCTCAATAGCACTATCAGAATGAATAACTCAGGATTTCCTTCCCACATAGGTGCTCAAAAGGATGACGGAAGTCTTAAGTCTGGCAAGTCTCATGTGAAGAATAATAAAAATTTCCATTATTTAACAGGTAAGGCTTATTAATTAAGATTTTAGAAGTATAATAAATTATTGCTGCTGTTATTTATAAATGTCTTAAAATATGTATTTTACAGAGGCACTTATAATGAGAAAAATAAAAAAGAATAAGCTATCCAGAGCAATCTTTTTGATGCAAAAGGCTGCACAGAAGTTCCCTGAAGAGTTAACCACTTCTTCCCAAAGGCAGCTACTGGAGGTAATAAAAAAAATCTTATGGTAGAAATTCTTTCTTATTGTCATAGTTTTACATGTTCTGTAGAATTAAAACTTGGATTACTCCTTCTTATAAAAAGAAGTAAAAATGGAAGGAACTTGAGGGACATTGGGTGTTTTTAACTTCTGTTGTCAAATTTTCCCTGAGAATTTTCATTATGAAGAAAGACTGAAGTAACTTAAAACAAGGAAAGAGTACAGCCCCAAATTTTGTGCATACATGCAGATTGTAGGAAACCTGAAAGTAGGTATGATCTTTCTTTTTAATGCTTAATCAGCTAGAATTTGCAGTTATGAACCTATGCCTTGCCAAAATGTAATGCAGATTTCCTTCTCCTCATTTCAACCTTCAACATCCTTCGTTTTCTGAGATCTGTAAGAGTCTTAGATTACTTTGGCTGGTGATGATGACATGGGCTTCATTTTATTCTTACTAGATAAACAGTTTAGAAGTTGGAGATTTTGGAATTTATTGAGGCTAAAAGTAAATTCTTCACGGGCTCATTTCAAAGTCTTTTGAAATCAATAGGAGTCTTTCCATTGAGCTTTGTACCAGCATCTTCCATGCAAATTGCCTTCTTATCAGTGGGGCATAAAATTTCTTTATGGTCTGTACAACAGATAACAGAATCTGCAATTGTCACTATATAATACATGAAAAAGTATTTTAAACAAGAAGTTACTAGAAGTTGTTTTTAAGTGCTACAAATTTGGAAGCATGATAATTAACACATGTATCTTTTATGTCAGAAGGATGCAAAAACTGGGTCAGAAAAGATATACTAAAAATCTCACATATTTGTAAACCACTAAAAATCTCATATATTTGTAAAATATGTGGTATTTATGAATGTAAGATGTAGTGATATGGTATGAAAGTTGGAACTGGAGTGAAGACTTACAAGCAATTCCCAAGAAACGTGTGGTTATCCCAAACAAACATTTGCAAAGGCCTTATACTGACCTTCACTATATTTTAATTCTGTGCACTTTTCACAGAGAAAGATGTAGGTAAAATAATGTAATATACTTGCAGCCAGTTGCCAGAAAATGTCAGAACTAACTTTGCCTGGACAGACTTAGCATGATCTTTGATATTTGTACTATGATGAAATATTTAATTACATGCTCAATTAATTTTCATCCTTGAGGTGGATGGTGCTCACTTCATGAACAGGGAATCCATACCTTTGTTTTCATGCTTCTGTGTAGGGGATTTTGCCTTTTTTATTGTAGAACATCCAAGAGGTCTATGTAGAATTACTCATATCTTCTGGTCTTTTCTACTGTACTCAGCACAATATGATGTAAGTCTGTTCTTATTATGCTGCAAAATAGGAAAGCAGGGGGTTTGGTTTTTTTTTTTTTTAAGAAACATACAAATAACCTTTTCTCATGCAGTAAACCACCAGGCAGGTATGGAAGCTTCTGAGTCATATGTGTATACTCGTTTATATCACACTACTTAACTACTTGAGCTACTGTGTCCCCTTTATTATTATTTTTTTTAATTTCTCTCACAGTTTCATTCTTCCTTCCTGTCTTATATGTCTAGCTGGACATCCAGGTCTTTACAGAATTGGGTACACTGGTAGTTCTTGTTGGCCAGCTGTAAAATGGAATTAATGTGATTAAGCTAATACCACAGGGCAAGTCTGTGGCAGAGGCAGGGATAAAATGTGGGGTTTTTATAGTGACATTTGGCTTCCTCAGCCATAAGATTATTCTTTCTTCTCTTGCAACACTGCCACATATATAATCTCCCAAGTTCTGCAGTTAATGAAGTACAGGTCACGCAGTACCACTCTCAGTCACAACACTACCTTTATCCAAACTGGGTTCCATCCTTGCACTAATAAGAAATATGTCCTCAGAGAAGGAGTCTGTAATTCTTTTAATTAAGAATTGTATCATAGTACAGCTTACCATAAAGAAATACAATTTTTAAGGAAGCAATGAAGTTTCTAATTACGGATTGCAAAAGTTGAATGGTTGTGTGAGGGAAAGAGTCATTCCATATCTCTTTATCTTATATCCTTCCTTAAACATTTCTCACTAGGGTGGATGCAACCCTAATCTAAAGGGGGAGGGAGTGGGGTGAAGTGAGGGGCTGTGCAGATGATTAGCTATGTGATGTGATTAAAGCTCTATTAAATCTCAGCTCCCTGTCTCACTGCAAATCTATGGCTAGTTTTTGGTCATTTTTGAACGTGAGATATAAGGCTTATTCAGTCTGTGATCTGACCCCCAGTATGGTTGTTCTTACAGCCTTATAAATGTATGAGGACAGAAACAAGGAACTCCTAAGGTGCAAGATTATAGGACTGTCACTGAATAACTACTAACTTGGTATTTTCTTTCCAGTTTGTTTCAGACTCAGTTTGGCCTAAATCCTTGGTCCACTGTATGGTACTAAAAGACTTCAGATAAAAACCCTAGTTGTAGGAATATGTCACCTCTCTTCTCCCAAAAGCATGTAATTGTCCAAGGCATCCTTGATCTCTTCATCTCTGGGAGCTGACCTTTTTGGCTTTGATTTGCACTGGACAGCTGGCATAAGTAAAGATACAAAAGTACTAAGTTCTTAATGTTAAATTTCCAGGTTAAGTTTCTCTTACCCTGACAACACAAACAAAGTGAAGAAACCTACCCATTTGCCATTCAATCCAGTAAGAAAAAAATGTACCCTGATCTCCAACCAAATGGCCACATAATCACTATGTGCAGGAGGCCCCCACTTTTTTGGAAGACACTAATAGACAGTCAGTCAGCTCTCAGCTCTCGCCAGCTAACCAAGGGAAGTGGCTTAGCGCTACTTTTTCTGGACCTGCATTCTCCTCCCTTTTCTTTATTTCTGGACTTTATTTCTTTCCTCTGTTTCTGGAGTACAGAAAATTTGTCTAACCACTTCCACAGCTCCTTCAGAAATTCCACAGATTAGGTGTCCGGCTCTCTCCTAAATAAGAGTTTATCATTTTTGTTTCTTGTTGGAGCTAATCACTGGTTGACACTAATTGCTAATCAATGTTATTTGTGATCACTCTCTTTTCCTACAGGTCCTTCCAAAATTGGATACACCTCAGCCCTGCCTCTTTCATATGCAGCTCTGCATTCTCTTTATTGTATATTGTGAAATTAATCTGCGTATGTAAGGCTTACACAAAGTACCATTCATCCTTATTTAGGATGTAAGATGATATGAAAATCTATAAAAACTTTCTACACAGCAGTGAATTTTTGTAAGATCATTTTGAAAACCATTTATAAGTGTTAAATCTGTCCGATTGTTATGTCTTAATAGTTTTTCCCTTTTGTTTTAATTTAATTCATAGGAAGCACTAACTTTAATTAAGCAAGTTGAAGCTGAACAAAGTGCATTGTATCACAGTCTCAAAGAAGCTTTGAGCAGCAAGAAAAAAAGCAGGACTCCTCCTCCTCCTCTATTACTTTCTAGATCACATTGCTCCATGACATTTAAACCAGCCCCATTCTCTTCAGATATTCAGGTAATGTTTTTCATGATGACTGCGTAAGAAATAACTAAACAATACACAAGAAAGCAAAAGTTGTTTCAACAGTGCTTGTACCATCACAGTTTTCTCTGTTGTTCTTGGGAATATTATGTTATTCTGACCTAATTAAGTACGCTTTTTTTTTCCCTCTGTGAGGCAATTGTGACTCGCTGTTTTGATCTTCACATTCACATGAAACTTTCTGCATTTCATGTATCATATTCCTTAGTGCTTCTGTTGTATAACACTTATTCTTCTTGTGAAAAGCTCATTCTCTTGCTTAGGGGCTGACATAGTCCTAGTTACCCCCTGAAAAGATGCAAGGCTGTTGCATCATGTGATGCAAGAAAGTACCACACACAAGTGTCTGTTAATGAAGTGCTGAAGTGCCATAGTTCAGGTGGAAAAATCTACCTTCTATTGAACATGTAGAATTACAGAACTGCTCAGATCATAAGGGATTTTAGGAGAGGTCTCTAGTCCAACCTTCTGTTCAAAGTAGGGTTGGCTGTGAGATTAGACAAGGTTCCTCAGGGCTTTGTCCAGTCAGTTCTGAAAACCTCCAACGATGGAGACTGAACAGCTTCTCTGGGCAACCTGTTCCAACAGGGCAACTTGTTCATGGAAAAAACTTTTTTCCTTATGTACAGTTGGAATCTCTCTTGCTTCAGTTTAGGTCTATTGTTTTTCATCCTCCTACCATGCACTACTGTGAAAAGCCTGGCTACATCTTCTTCATCACTTGCTTGCAAGCACTCAAGGGCTCCTGGTAGGTTCCCTGGAGCTACCTCTTCTCCAGGAAGAATAAGCCCAGCTCTCTCAGCCTCTTCTCGCAGGGCTAGTGCTCCAGCTCCTGACCATCTTGATGGTCCTCTGCTGTAATCACTCTAGTTGTTCAGCATTTCTTGTTAGCATGATGGGGGGCAGGAGGGAAACTGGCTGTGGTATCTAGATGTAGTCTAATGAGTGCTGAGCAGAGGGGGATAATCACATTCCTCAATCTCCTAACTGTACCTCTGTTAATACAGTTCAAGATGCTTTTAGGCTGCTTTGCTGCCATGGCACACTGCTGGCTCATGTTCAGCTTGCTGTCTAACGTGACCCCCAGATCCTTTTAGTGCTGATCTCCGGCCCATCAGTCCCCAGCCTATATCCTTGCAAGGGATTCTTCCTTCCCAGGTGCAAGACTTTGCATTTGTCCTTGTTAAATTTCATGAGGTTCCTGTGGGCCCGTTCCTCTGGGCTCTCTAAGTCCCTCTGAATAGCAATCCTGCCTTCAATGATATCAACTGTTTTCCCTCAATTTGGCATTATCTGCAAACCTGGTGAGTGTGTGCTCACTTTTTTCCTCAGGTCATTGCTAAAGATATTAAACAGGACAGGTCCCAGGATAGTGCCCTGCAGTGCTCCACTTGTTACTACCCTCCAGGTAGAGTACGAACCATTAACAACTACTCTCTGAGTCTGACCTTCCAACCGTTGTTTTTACCCATTTATCTGTTCACACCCCCATACTGTATCATCCTAACTTGCCTATAAGAGTACTGGGAGGCAGTGTTGAAAAAAGTGCCTTGCTAAGGTCAAGGTAAATGGCATCTACTCCTCTCCCCTCTGCAAATCAAGTAATTTTGTCACAGAGGCCAATCATGGTGGTCAGCCCTTGGTAAATCCATGCTGACTGTTACAAATCACCTTATTGTCCTTCATATGTCCAGAAAGGGTTCAAACAAGCTGAAGTATGAAAAATTCACTAGCTGCAGTTTTCTTGAAAGAAATTTTCATAGTGATTTTGCAAGCTTTTTCAAAATAACGATGTGTATAAAACCAGTAGAAACTCAAATCTTATTAATAGTGGTAAGAATATTTCTGTGAACGGTTGTTTTATAACTTGCAGTTTTATTGCGGTTTGATTAGTGAATTTCAAAGTAATTAATTAGGGAAAAGTTCTTCCTTTTTATCCCTAATAAACATAAAATTAAAAAAAAAAAATTAATTCTTTAAAGTCTGATAGTTCATCTGTTTTGGGGTGTGTTAATACTTCATTTTGGTCGATACACGAGAGTGACTATAACATGTTGGGCCACTAGATGGCACAACGTGATTATTAGTCTTACAGTTTGAGCCCAGCTAGTCTAGAAGAATTTTTTCTAAAGGCACACATAGCTGTTGAGCGGACGTGAAAGGTATTATTTTAGAAGAACTTTTTAACTGGAAATGGATACTTAGGATTTAATTAGACATATATAATTCTTGTACTAGAAGTCAAAGTATCTCTAAAATTTCCTGATCTTAAAGTTGCTCATTTGCTGAAAACAATCTCCTCTATTTCAATATCTCCTTCTGAAAAAGTCAGGATTCATTGCAAGATAAATCACATGTATTACAAGAAAAATGAACGTTTTAGCTGTACAGATTTTTTTTTTATGTTGAAAAATGACCTCATCTGCCAAACCTCAGGTCTGTTTAAATGTCTACTGAAGGTAAATAGACTTAATACAGTTTTTTGTAGAAAGTTTAATGCAAGAGAACTTCATCAGATGCATAACTTGCTGAAATCCCTCTGCCCAGTTCTGCAGAGATGAAATCAAAATTAGTTTCCATGTTTGATCTCACTGGACACGACTGAGCAGTGATCCAGGAATGCATGCTCACATTCTTCCTTGGTTAAAGATACTGGAAAGTCTAGATGATATGCCCAATGAGATTATCAGCAGTTTGATGGCATTAAACACCCATTGATTTCAACAGGAACTAAGAACATGGGTTGTTTAGTAAATACTACTGCATTGCTTCGTATCTGCATTTCTGTTGCCTGCTTTTAAGGATCTGTCCTCAAGTAGTTTGCTGAATCACAACCTGATGTCAACTTCAGAAGAATACCATTGCAAGGCTCAAATAATGGATCTAGATGACTTTAAATCTACAGGATGACATACAGAAGAGTTTATGCTTTGGGATAGGTTTGAGGTATAGGGTAGCTCAAGGTAGGAGATAGGATCATGGAGAGTCATCTGCTTTTATTGCCACTGCAGTATACCAAGGTCTCCAGCTAAATCAATTAATGTTTCTAGTGCAGGTAGACTATACGTTTTTATAACTAAGGTTTTTTTTTTTCAGAGACTGTTTTCACAAAATTAGTACATTCTACGTTAGGCAAAACTTGGAAATGCTATTATTATCAATTAATTTTGTTCTTGTTTTCTTCAAAGGTTTCGTGGTACAGTATTTTGGGCTCTGTAGCAGGAGGAAGTAATATGAAAGTAAGGTTAAATAACAATAAACTTCCAAATGCAGGAGAAGAGGTAAGACAGAAGTAGAACTCCTTTAGGTCATTCTCTCTTCCTTCAAAAAAACCCAACTTTCTAAATGTATACATCGGATGTCTTTTTTTGATCAGGTAACTGGCCAAGCCTTTGACAACCCTTTTGATCTTTATTTTAAGCAATTGAAATTTTGCTAGGCTGAAGGCATACCAAAACCCAAAAAACGTTCTAGGAACCTTTTTTGAATAATGAATTAAATGATTCAAAAGCTTCATGTTAGACCAATTTCTGTCCCTTCTTTTATAACTCTGTTTTTTGAGCGACATCTAAGAAATACAAAAGGAAAAGAAAGTATATGATGTATTTATAGTATGCCCCAGTTACTACTCCTTCCAGGGATTCAAAAAAAGAGAAATTCTATAAGGATATAAAATTTAATATTTTTCTTAATTGTGTAACTTCTATCAGCTATTTCTTCTTAACAAGACCTTACCTTACTTAATTCTGGCAACATGATAATATAACTCCTTCAGTAACCTTCATGTTCAGACACAACTGACTTCTAGGTTCACACTCGTTCCCTTTCATGCTGTGAACATGTGGCATGACAAATCATCCCACACATCTTTGATTACTTATGACTGATCATGTGACTGTGTTGGTACTCTTTTATATTAGTTCTTCATTACAATTTGACGTTTTATTTTCTGAATTTGTTTGGTTTTTTTGGTTTTGTGTTAGTGTAGTTTTTTTCCCTTTGGATCACACTCTGATGGTCCTGCACAGACTGAGTTCTATTTTTCCACTCACTTATGCATGCTATTGCATTGTCCATCTGAAGGATGACTGTGATCCATCGAAATACTCTGCATTTTGGGGTTTTAAGAAAGGGGCAAAAAAGCTTCAGCACATCGTCTTCAGCAAATGTTACTGTAGTCTCAGATCCTAAAACTTCCCTTTGTGTAAGTTGTCCTGGTTATGGAGGGGAAGGTGGAAAAGCCTGTTAGGAGTGAGCTGTGACATTAAAGTGCAGGTGGGCAATTACTTGAAGTAAAAGCAAAGAGAAGATCTTGAAAATCTTGTTTGTTTCACAAACTCCAAAGTCCTGTTAATGGTGCTGAGAGGACCTGAGACATCCTCTGCCCATATCCATGGAGAAGGGCCATATGCTCTTTCTCTGGAAGCACAGCTCAGGGCCAGAATGTTTCCAGCTCAATGACTGCAAGCATGCCCACTCACGATGTGAATGTGCAAATGGACAAAAACGTCTTAAAGAAACTCCAGGTCCTGGTACTTGGCTGTTCTCTTCGGTTGTGTGCTCTGTATACTCGACTGCATTTCAGAGAAAATTGACACTTTTTTCCCCCGTCATTTCATTGTTTTCTCATTGTCTCCAAGAACCTAATATTACTGGAAACGTGACATGTCTGTTAATCTAGGTTGTACTTTGATTGTATCCAAGACCATTAAATAATTTATTTACCAATAAAGTTTTAGAATTTGAGATTTGCTTTTGGTATGTACAGTGGGTGTAACTAGTAAGTATTTTTATTGATAGATACCAGCTGATGGGAAAAGCCTCTTGGAAATACAAGGCTTAGATCCCAATGAGAAATACATATTTGCAGTCGCAGCATATTCATCTGATGGAAAACTTATTGGTGATGGCATTGGGGAAACGACTAAGCCAATCCTTGCTTATCTACCTCTTTCTGCTACTACTGTTCGAGCCTATCTAACTCAGGTAGGGTTTGATAATAAACACATACATACTTTAGTTTGGTTGTAATTACTTGTTTTCACTGGTAGCTCTAAAGCATCTGGTAAAAACTCAAGACTTTCTTGCCAAAAGCTTGATAAGCACAAATCACAATTTTAACATAACAAAAGGTATATTTGAGTAACTCAATTTTTAATTCAAAATTATTGGGAATTCCAGTTTAAGGGGAAAGATGTCTATCAGCTAGTTTTCTTATTCCTGTTCCTGTTTTTCACTCTGCATTTAACTTCTTTTTTATAATTTTTTTTTTTTTTTCATTTTTTGTGGTTGACACCAAGTGTTAGAAATCATCTTATTAGTCATTACAGTATGGGGTGAAAAATGTGATTGAACTTACCAGGTATCATATCCAACCATTTTCATATTGAAATTATTTTTGTAGTGGCTTGTGGAAGACCACAGACGCTCTGTCAGACCTTTATCATAATTTTCTGTATTCTTAATAAAGAAAATTTAAAGCAGATTGTGGCAGGAAGTGAATTGTCTAACCCTATAGATCAGATCATGGGGAACAGTTAGAAGAGTTCCTAAAAACTTCCAGAGGAAGAGGTATCCACATGAATTTATGCCTACTTGTGCGGCTCCGTTTACATCCCATTATCCAGAGCAGCAGGGCATTCTGCAGTATTAACAAAAGGAAAATAAACCTAGATGAAATAATATGCCTTCAAAAACTGCAGCACAATACCTGTAAAGCATTCCACAGAGGGCTGTTAGACCCTTGGTTAACAGTCAGAAACTTCTGTGCCTTCTCTGGCACTAATTCTGAAGGCAAACTAATATTAGTAGGATCAGATTGCTACTACAGGTGTTTTATTCAAATATGTCAGAATATAATTACAAAAATTGTAAATTTACATGTTGTGGGGAGGTTTAAAACCTTTCTTTATAGTATAACCATATTTGGCTTGGTTATTTGATGAACATGGAAACTTGCTAAATTTTTTTCTTTTGCTTTTTTTTTTTTTTTGTAGGCAGCCTATCAGACTGGCAACTATACATTAGCCAGAGAAGCATTTTCACCACTGTGGGATTTTTTTGTTTCAAATTCTTCTCCACTGCCTGCAAATGCAGCTGTTATTTCTGCAAGTAGTAATTTGACTATATCTGAAAACAGGTAACTGGTAAAAACAAAATTAAAATACTAGTTAATTATAGATGTGCACGTTTTATTTTAAAGAGTACCAGATTGTGAAATTTTATTCAGACTTGTGATATGAAAAGCATTCTGAAAAAAAAGGTGTGAAATATGTTATTAAAATATAGTTGTTTATAATTAGCAGAGGAATTTTTTTTAAATTTATGGCACTGCTAGCATTTACACACCTAATTCTTTATGATTGTTTTCTTCAGATAATTGGGAAACATTTATAAAGTGGCTATTAATTCTGCGTGATGCATTTTCATTTGCAAAATAAGTAATATACCCTGGATTCTTGACTTTCCAATTAAGATAGCAGTAGAGTTCAGAAATAGTGAAAATTTTGTCAAGAACACCACCCAAAATGGGTAAATGCTTGCTAATTTTGTTTTGGGGTGGCTATATAAATCTGCCAATAATCTTTGTGTATACTAAAGTGCTTTAGAAGATATATTTAAGATTAATTAATTTATAAATAAATTTCAAATGTTCAACCATAATATTATGGGGTTTCATGATGACAAAGCCCAGCTAGAAATTTTGCGATTACATTCACTGAAATTCAGTAGATCCAAATGCAAAAATAAATCAAAACTTAATTAATTCCCAGTTAAAAGAAAGAGACCTATATGAAATAACAGACATGAAATACTATAATAAAAAAAAATAGCTTTAAATGTTAGTCAACTGCTTATAATTTGATAATGAATTATCATCCAGTATAACTGAACACAAATCATCATCTTCACTTATGTGGAACTCTTTTTAGACTAATTCTTCATTAGGAAAGTTTTGGCAAACTTGTGGAAGAGGTATGAAAAAATTTTGCAGCATCTCCATTTCAATTTGACAGACTGGCTTAGTCTTGAAACCATAATGACGAGAAGTAACCTTATTGCATGTGCGTTAATAGTTCTTGAATGTGTCAAGAATTAAAGAAGAAATACAGAAATGAAGATCTTTGTTTCAAGAAGTAGATACAGGGGGAATTCGTAAAAGTTTTGTCGGAATACTTCCGTTTCCTCTTTACAGACAGAATAACCAGTAATCAGCTATCCTGAGACATATAATGTAGCTAGCGTTTTCTCTACATTTTTTTTAATATACTTGCATCAGAGCCCAGGGTTTTCTCATGGTAATGCTGTTTGGACGCAAGCAGATAGTGTAGGCTTGTGCGTGCTTTGAATCCTGTTACAGGAGAAAGTAATGTGTCTAAACGTACTTCTTGTTATTGGGGGCTTAGCCAGACCACTGGTGTGTATCCTGTCTGTCCTTCAAGTGCCACCCCGTGTCTGATACTAGGCATAGAGATTGACCGAGGGTCTTGATGTTACATGCCATAAGAGCATTTGGGATTTACCGGCAGCCTGTGGACTGCATCGATGCAGGCAGATAATCACTACACGTCCTATTTCATGACTATGTGGATGTTTTAAATCCATCCCTGGCCTAGGCAACAAAGCAGGAATGCAAGTCTGGTCATTGTGCTTTTATTTTTGCACTTGTTTTTCATTAATCTTTTTTCCTAATTGGTTCTTTTTTTTTTCTTTTTAAACACTCACAGCTCCAGAGATAACATTTGAATGAAGCCACTTGCAGATAAATCAAATGAAGACAGAAAATTTTAAATAGCTGTGTAAAGCAGTTTCAGGGATTTTTTTTTTTTTTTTTTTTTTTACAATTAATATGGAAGATTCTCAAAGCTGCAGTATCAGAGCTGAAATAAGGCAGTTTCAGTTCTACCAATTGGTAGCTAAGAAATTAGATGGACTAGCCTGAAAGGACGTAGGACTTAAAGAGACAGTAGAGGGAGCTGGAAGGAAAGGAAACCTTTTGTTTCCAGAAGGAAGCCCTGTTGATACCTTGGTAATGTCAAGTATGTGAATGTGTCTATTTGATCTTCCTTCTTGAGTATCAATCTCTTTTAAGAAATACAATGGAGGAGAAGGAGGAATTTATTTCTTATACTTCAACATCATAGGTTTTTTCCTGTAACAAAAACATTAAAAAAAAAAAACAAACCAACAAAAAAACAAGGACAAAATGCCCCTCTACCCCCAGGGAAGAGAAAAAACAAACAACAAAAAAGCAGGCAGAAGAAAAGAGATTCTTTTGAGGCTTGTAATAAAAGATGTCGGTGATGAAAAGGAGTCTGTTACCAATACTTGGTAATGGACTTCACAACTGCATGCGTCATTGTCAGAATACAGAAAAATAATGTGTAAAAGGAGACAGTTAATAAATAAGTTGTAGCATCTCAAGTTTTCAAAGTAAGTTTCACTGGATTAGATGAAACGACTAAGGAAAAGCTGTCTTAGGGTAGTAGAAGGTGGCCAACAATTTGAAAAAGGAGTCTTATCCCTTTTATATATTTTTTTATGCTAGGAATTTTAAGCAATTTTTTCAGTTTTATGTATAAATCTTATTTCCAGAAGTAGCTACAGTAATCCTTTTTGTCCATAATTTTAAAATTAAAGATTGCACTTTAATATAATGCAGTTTCAGGCATGCAATATCTGAATCATCATTAACATGCTTTTACCGTTCTTTTGCTTTTTTATTTTGTAGGTTACGTTTTGAAGCTGTATCTCAGACTTCTCCTATTACCTTGCACCTTTTTCTGAGGAATATATTTGCTGTCTGTGACATTAATGTCATGGAAGGAGCACTCTTCTGTGATTCCATCTGTTCCAATGAGATACTTTATAAGGAACAAGTATGTGTGGCTTAAAATAATATACTGGATTTGATTTTACTTTTTGATCAGCTTTATTTCATCATTGCAAGATAGATGTTGCAATGTACTAATCCTATTTACAGAATACTTCATTTTCTGTCAGTTATCTGGTCTTTCTTTCTGAAGTATTTTAGTAGCTATTGGTTATTTTGTATCCTGGTAGAAAGATGGTTTCTGAATCAGTTATTGCCTAATCCAAAGCCCAGTAATTCCAGCTGAGGAAGGATTGTCTTTGACTTCAGTGGTGGTAGACTATAATTTAAGAAAAAAGTATAATCATTGTTATTTTTGTCCTACTAAGATGCATCTTGGATTTTTAATTCTAAACATTTCTGATACTTAATACATGTATTTCCATTAATACTGAACTTCTAATGGGGTTTCATGGTTTTAATATACTGTTTCTTTTATTTCAGACTTTCTTATAGTATAAGGGCATGTTAATGACACAAAAAACTTTTTCTTTTATTTGGAAAGTCAAGCTTTGCCTCTTGTATTATTACATTCCTATTCTACTCTTTCTTTGCTGAAGTAGTCATCTCGTAAAAATGTGAGCAGTTGATTACTCTGACTTTACTGGATCTGCTCACACGTGCAAGGACTGCAGCAGATAACTGGAAGGGAAAGGAAGGAATTGTTATCCTCCCCTTATCTACTCTGAGAGGTCACCATGTGAAATTTCCATTCCACACAAGTTGAGGTTGTTAACCAGGCTTTGTAAATCATATGGGTAAATTCAGAGGGCACAATTAGGTCAAGAACAATCATTTCCTTTAGAAATTCGTTTATATACTTCTAACAGGTGTCAATGTAAATTAATTTTTAGACTTTTTTCTTACTTGCTGCTTATACTGCTTTTTAAACTGCCATAACATCTGCCTTCTTTCACTCTCAAATGATTTAAAACAACAGAATTCATATTTGAATCAAAATGTGGTTTTCTTTTACAGGTTGCTAGATTAGCAGAATGCGAAAGAATGACTCTGGCAATTGAACTTAGCAATTGGTTGAATGATTCAAGTTACACCCTGCAGTCTGTTGTACAATGTTATGGTCTCCTTGCCCCAGTTATTTATCACAAGATTTCTTCAGTGCCAGTAGTTCAGGTGAGAGCATTTTAAGACAAAGCAGCTGGCATCCGAGTCCTGCAGTTGTAGTGATTCAAATTAAACTTACAGTGGAGTGTACAGTGGGAGAGCTAAATATCTAGGTTTTAAGTTCTTAGTAGCTGCTGAAAGAAAAGCCTTTTATGGTTTTATGTGTTCCTAACGTGTATACGTTCAGTGTAAGCTGCACAGATTCTACTCTCAGATATGCTAAAGTAACTGCAGAATATTGATTGTTTCTTCAGGATGATTTGTTGGTATTCTTAAACTATAGGAGAATCTATGATGTAACTTCTACTTGAATGCTATTTGCAGATGGCAATTTTGAGGAAAGAAAAACAGTATTTGCCTATGGCTTTTTTTTGAAATGTTTGCTTCATGTACAGGTTTTTTTTCTTCCTAAAAAAAGAAGGCTATTCAATGTTTTGATAATGCAGTCTTTAGTTTCCAGGCATGTGCTCCTTTCCAGAAGCAAGCACCTTCTCTTTGAGAACAGAGTACCTGAATCCTTTCCTGCCATTTCTGAAGCAGCAGATGTGCTTTTTCGATTCAGCCAGGATACAGTAGAAACATGCAACTTTTTTCCCATAATTGGGTATTTTTGTCAGGGAGCAGCAGTACGAGCATGTTTGCTCTGTGGGGAAGGATGAGGTGACTGCAGTGCAGGCAAGGCACAGACTAGCAGCATCTGAGCGTGGCAGACAGAGCGGGGTGTTGGTAAGAGGATCCACCGAGAGTCCAGAGAAGGTGAAGTTATTGGGCTGGCCCAGGGTCCATGCAGGAGAAAAAGTCAGGAGCTGCAGGAGTTGGAGCCAGAGACTGGAGACAAGGCTCCAACACAAGTGCAAGGTTCATCCAGGAGACAACTGAAGACCAGCACACCAATACCAGAGCTCAAGCAGGGACTGAAGGCTTGTGTCTGAGCGTAACTGGGACTGCTGGGCCCCTGGGCAGAAGATGTGAGAGAAGGCCCCAAGTGAGGCTGCTCAGGGAATGACTATCGGGGTGCTCAGGGCCCTGAGAAAAGTTTTTAGGAGTGTTTAGGGAAAAAAAAAAAAAATCTATTTACATACAGGGATAGCATCTTGCTTAAGAAGTCATTGGCTGTGATGACCTACTAAAGGCATGGCACGGCTAGCCACTGGAAACAGCTCCTGTTTCACATTTCCTAATTAAAGGGGAAAATAATTTAGTTGCATGTTGTTTTCATGTCTGATAGACAAAAATGGGGGAAAGAAGTCTTTTTATTTTTAGAGCATACTGGAAACATTTTTCTTTCATTTAAAATTCTGACCAGCTCAATATAGTTTTTACCAGTCCTCTACTAGGAGTATGTCATCTCACTGAATTAAGCATTCTTTGATTTCATGTTAATTAAATCAGCAAAAATATCCATCATGTATCTGTAATTTAATATCTGTGATTTTATGTGAACATGTCATTTATTCCAAAAGCCTGTGGTTTAAATCTTGACACCGTTAAATTAAATGGAAATTTTATTATTGGCTTTTGTAGAGCTAGCATTTCCTCTTATTCATTAGATTTCAAAGTATTTTTAAAGTTCGCCATCAGATACAATAGGCTGTGCAGAGGTACAAGCTTGTAAGTGTGTTGCGGACTCCAAACTTTGTTTTAACCCTTGTATTTACAGATCCTCATTAAGTGCTTGGCTGTCCTTCAAGAAATTCCAAGTGCTGCTTTGCAGAGGAGGCAGGCAGGATGTTATGAGAGTATTCAGCATATGATAGCTTGTACTTCATTTTATACAGCAAAGGTATGGTGTGTATTATTGTGTTTACAGCTTAGTTTAAGATACAGCTCTTGCCATTTGGAGGAAAAAAAAAAGGTTTAGTAAGCTGGCTGTCAGAGTAGTATCTTAGAGAACTGGCACTCTTAAATAGTAAAGGTATAGAAATATTTATTAGTGTCTTTGTACCAGTGCATTTTATATAATAATGACATTTTGACTTTGTAACTGAGAATTTTCATTTGTTCAGAAAATAGACTGTAACTATTAGTCTATGACATGAAATCTGTATTTTATATCTTTTTGTGTATTTTTACATTTAAGGCAGTACTGTTTTCATTAAGGCCTATATGTAATATATAAATTTAAAGGTTTAATTACTGCAAATAGGCCATATTTGTAGTTTAATCAGATTAGCATATCTGGCCTATTTGCCAAGTAGATACAAGTGACTTTATACCATTTAGTCCCACATGCTGGCAGGATACAAACACCTTGACTTTTAACCGTAACACATTATCTGTAGATCACATTTATGATTCAGAAACTCAGTCTATTTAGTGAGATAAGGAGAGAAGTGGTACCGGTAGGATTTTTTTCCTCGGGTATAGAGAGTGAAAATACCCGCCACGATAAATGTATGATGCTGAAGAAGTCAGCTTTCCTCTAGCTTCGGGTGCCCCTCGGCTAAGGCTGAGCTGTGGCTGACGCCGCGTGTTGGCCCAGGCACGGCTTGGAGCACGCTGGGAGACCGGCGTTCCCCCCACGTAGGAGCTGGCGGGGACGGCGAGCTGAGGGGGGGCTCCTGGGCCCATGGCGGGAGGGCCAAGGTGGAGGCTATCAAGGCCAATAAAGCCTATTAGGAACCTCGAAACCTTGACATAGTGCGTGTTTGTTGTTGGATTCCCCAGCTAAGTGACTGCTTATTCTGCTCGGGTTTTTTAAAATTTTTTTTTATTTTCCCCGTAGAGCTAGCATTTCAATAGAATGGCATACAGAATATCAAACAGAATGAGTGAATTGCAAGTGCTTCTGATTAATCCATGGTATATGGTTTTCTGCTGAGTTAGTCAGGCCATGTACTGTATTTATCCTAAAGTGATCTATACGCTTATGTTGTATCCCAAAGACAAACATCCTAACGTGAAGTTACCTTGCATATCGCAGAAGCACTTTGGCCTTTAGAGCTCTATCTAGAGAAGATAAAGCCATCTAAAAACATTCCCTACACTGTTCATTTATAAATTCCATAATTTAAAAAATAAATTTCACCAGTCCTTTCACTAATGCAGTTGGGATTTTCAAATGTGCACTTGATACCAGAGAGGTAAGTGAGGATCATTTAGTTACCCTTTATATTCTTTGATAACAGTACTGCCTGAGAACAGGGAGAATGTCAATCACAGCGATAGATGCTTCTGGTTAAATCTTTCTATTCTCCGAGGGATAGGTTAAGCAGAAGTAGAACACATAGATAACATATCTGCAATTCCAATTATTTTACAGGTCTATAGTCTTGTTTTTTATATAAAAGGAAACATAAGTATTGGCTAATTAATTTCCATTTCTAATATTAATGCATTTTGACAACTATAAGTAGAAAATAATGAAACATTATGTGTTATGCAAAACAAAAGTATATAACAGGTGATTCTCTAATAGGTACTACGTTCCTGGAAAGAATATGAACTAGCAGTAATTATTGTTAACTACGGGAAAAAATTGTTGGATTCCTCACCAACAACCTCACCCTGCCTGTCAGGAGCTCTAGAAACTGAAGAAACAGACACTAACAAAGAAGTTAAAGTAATTGCTCTGATTTTTACTTTTTCTTTTCTCTAAATACTGTATTCTATTATTTTGAAGACTACATTTATAAACTTCTTGTTTTAGAAGTGATTGTATGGAATAAGAGTTTCCTTGTAGAATAAGAGTTCCCAAAGTACAGCTGAGAGGCTTCTATTTAATTGTAGCCGTCTTAGTTAAGACCAGTTGCAGACTGCAGTGGGTACAGGGTCTCACCTTGTTGAACTGGAGAGGGGTTAGCAATACTACAATTCAGAGCCATGAGGATCCTGCAGGTATTTATACAAGCATCCCTAACTGATCTTCACATATAGTTTCCAGGAATGCTTTATTGGACAGAAAAAATAATTAAAGAATTGTATGAGTAAAGAGAAGCAAAAATATCCTATACTATGTAGACATTTAGCCTCTCCTTTCATGTTGCAGCTGCTTGAAACAGAGTCATAATAAGAGAGTAACTTAGGAATTGTCTAGACTGAAAAATATTTCTTGACGGAGGAAGGACTTTCAGCCACAAAGACCTTAATACTTAAATTACAAAGAGATGTAGCAGGTTGTGAAGATTTCTTGCAATTCAGAATTGGAGTAAAGTGTTGATTTTCCGTACTTTCCTGTCTGTTTTTTCTTTAAATCATTTTAGAAGAGATTTTACTGGAGAGGAGATTTGAAAAAGAGGAAAGAAAGTAGGAATAATGAGAGAGGAAGAAAGGAAGCAGTGTGAGCATGGAACAGATATATATTAAAGAGAGGGTCCAAAAGTCAATCAGCTTACAGGGAAGGATTTCTGTAAGAAAATTTGTAGGACAGTAATAGGATCCAGGACAAAATTTTCTCTGTTGTTTATTGCTGAGTTTGTGTTAGCTGCTCCCAGGTTCATACTGAAAAAGAGAAAGGAATCTAAGATCATAGGAACAATATAATATCTTGAGTTGAGTAGGGCTGACTGAAAATTATACTTTCACTGAAGTGAAAAAAAAAAGAACTTTCTTTCCAGAGAAAGATTTTTATTTCTGTAGGCAGTAAATAATCTACGAAAGATTTCTTTTTTCTGGAAAACAACATATTTTGTCAAACAATCTGTTCAAATATGTTGTTGTAGTAGTAGCATGTGGGACTTCCCTAAAAATTTATTTGGTGGCAGAACAACTCCACTCACTCCGTTGCAGATCTTTCAAGAATGAATCATGGCCAGGTTTTTGAAGCCATACTAAAAAATTTATGAACATCAATTCATTTCACTTGAATAGAAAAATAAGACAATACTGATGAAATTAACATCATTATTACGGAATTAGAAGACTTAGGATCTAACCTAAACTCCTCTATTGATCTGCTGGTTTTAGTTAGGTAAAAGCTAAGTTTTCATAACTATGTATTGGATATTTCAGACCCCTTCTGCAAAGACATCCCATTTAGCTGCAATGGAAAAAGCAACAGAAAATCTAAGTGCTCTTGAATCAAATCTGCTCAGACTGACAAAACCAGGTGGGTGTACTATTAAAACACTTACCTTTTTCTATGGAACTTTCTATGGTTTATTTGTAAAAATTATTTACCTAAGAAGTACTTTTATTTCATGTATCTTCCATGATAAATCAACCAAAATCATAATTTTGGTGGTCTTATTTATACCTGGTAGTGATGTGTATGATGACTTCTATTCATCTTTTTCATAATTTCCACCAAAACACACATTCCTTCTTAGAAAGGAATGGTCTTTTTTGTTCTATTCTGCAAATATATATGTTCTCCCAATCTGTGTAAATTGGATTCCATGTTATTTGGGCTTGCTTTATCTTCCTAAATCAGAAAATGCAGTGGCAAAGACCATTGTCCTTTTACAGCATGCCTTACTATCCTCCCAGTGCTAGTAGTAATGACCACTGCAGGGAATTTTAGTGGAGAAAAGGCTTCCTGAAGAAAGCTAACAGAAATTATCCTTTTTGTGAAGGAATTGGATGTATACTAACATTTAATTATCTTGTAACTCAGGAACGAACATACCAACTTATATATATCTTGTATCTTAGAGTCTGGATTAAGCACAAGAATTTTCAGGCTAATAGTTCTGCCGAACTTAGATGAATTAGTAAGTAGGACTTATAAAGGAAACTTGATTAGAACTTAAAGCCACTACTGATTTTTTTCCCCATTATATCCACATGGCATCTTGTACTCCTTGGAGCATGGACAGAATCATAGAATAATTTAGGTTGGAAGGCATTTATTCCGACCCCCTACTTAAAATACATACGATTAGATCAGGTTGCTCTGGGACTTGTTTTGAATCTCTCTGAAGAAAGAGATTTTGCAACCTTGGTGGGCAACCTGTTCCAATAGTTGACCACCCTTATGGTTGAAAAGACTTTCTTTGTATCTATTTGGAATTTTATGATTTCCAGCTTGTATCTATTGCCTCTTGTCCTATCAGCGAGAACAGTCTGTCTCCACATTTTGTATTCCTCCTGTTAGGTACGTGTAGACTCCTCTAAGCCATCTCTTCTTAAGACTGAATAAACCCAGTTCTCACAGCGTCTTCTTGCTTTGCCATGCACTCTAGCTCCTTATCATTTTGGTGGCCCTTCACTGGAATTAACTCCAGTATGTCAGTGTCTGGTACTACAGTGTCCAAAACCAAACACAGTTATCTAGATGTGGTCTCACAAGTGCTGAGCAGTGGGGGATAGTCACTTCCCTTGACCTGCTGGCTATGCTGTTTCTAATACAGCCCAGTAAGCAACTGGTCTTTGCTGACTCATGTTCCAGTTATTGCCCATCATCTCAGTATATGCATTTGTCTTAGAAGAGAAAGCATTTCTGTAATAAATAGGATAAAAAGAGTGACGCAAAAATTCCATTCATCTGTGCACTGATCCTTCATTTTTTGCTGCTGACATTGATGCCTGCATTCCTGTAGAATAAGATACAGAATGAATTCTGTAAGTTAATTGAAAATTACATTGATTGCTTATTAAGAATGGAACATCATTTTATTAGGAAGTTAAATTAATGGGTTGATCAGTTAGAGAACACATTTTCAGTAATTGGCAAATACTTGACAGCTGAAGTCTGCTCTGTTGCTGAAATAGTGTATTCATCAATAAGTTTCAGGATAAAAATTGAAGAGCATTCTTTTGCTGAGGCCATGCAAAACAAATAACAAAGCTTACAGCTATCCTTACAAATATGTGTAAGTGGTTTAGGACAATGTGCACACTCGTAGGGCATGCTGTTAAAAATATTTTGGAAAAAAAATCTTGTCATGGGCAATTCTTAAAAGTGGATCAACACTTAGCAATCCCTTGATGATAGTCTATGAGAAAAATGAAAAAGAGCTGAATCTGCCTCTTTCATAAGAAACTGAGAAAACCAAAATATTTCATACACAGTATGATTTAAATTTGGAAATTTCAAATGTTTTCCCATTTAAAACTTTTTGGGAGGTGTTATTCTTTGTGAAAATGCTCATTTGAAGCAATGTATTTTTGAACTTGTCAAATAGGAGAGAGTACTATTAAAGGGTGTGATTTGTCCTAAAAATAAAATAAAAAAAAAAATCTGCTTGTCCTGCTGTCTGTCCTATTTAATTGGACCTGATTTGCATTCAACAGACTTGAACTAACTGCTACCACTGGAGGGTGTAGCTATCGATCCACTATCACAACTCGTTGTTCCAGAGTGCATTTTTAACCTTGCTTTTTTCAGGGACTAGCTGCATTGATCTTTCAACCACAGAACTTGCCGCAGAAAACTTGTAGCTCAGGTTTCTTTACTAAGGCAAAATAGCAACTAGCAAAAGTAACATTGTTCTGGTGCTCATCAGCTGGTAATGCAGTTGTGTTTAACTCTCAGAAGCTTGAATGCAAGTTATTGTTCTCCTATATGTTAGATATACTATTTATATCTATATATTGTATATATTATTTACACCTATATTTAGTAAATTATTTATAGAAAGGTGAAAAAAAAAAAAATTCCTTTACCTACTTATGCTATCCATATGCCAAGCATGTATGTAAGCATTAGTCACTAGTAGCATCATGAGTACAGTTCATGCTATATAGCTTTAAATACATTTTTGGACATGTCCTTACTGCACAGATGATTTGTGTGAACCTTTGTTAGACCTCTGATGAACTCCAGACATCCTGCTCATTAGTCTAGTAGCTGGAAGTTCATCAGTCACATCCATAAGCTCTTCATTATTTAAGTGGCACAGCTACTTATGTTAGAAGAAAAGAGCAAGCTTTTGAATTTCTCTCTGGATGACAGTGAGAGATTTAAAAGCAAACTCTGTGCTAAAGAAGGATTTTTCTAGTCTTCAGTTATGATTCCAGATAGAGTTTCTGTTGTACACTATCACTGCTTATCCATAATGGATTTGATTTGGTTATTGATGTAGTTCGTGGATCAGAGCTTACAGGACAGGAAGATCCTTTGTTCCTCTACCCTGTAATTTCGTGTTGGACATCAAGCAATGCTTATCGAGAAGGTAGGATAATTTGTGTTTATTTTAATTGTAAAGGCTGCTTTACTTCAGAAGGTTGCCAGTAGAGCTATTTACTTCTTGCTTGGAATAAGCTCTCAGAAACTTTCTGTTCATTTTGTTCTCAAATATACATAATCAAGTAAAACAGCTTAAAAGAATTTCTTAATATAGTCACATTTGTTTATGAAATACTTGCAACAAATTATTTTAGATGTTGATGTTAAGTATATGAAATATTAATATTTTAAATAATTTAAATAATGTTTATTTTCTAATAATCTTAAAAACTAGCTCATTTTTTTTAAAGTTGTGTCAGATTTTCAAAGATTCTGTTTGTGTGGAATGTTCTTTTTAAATTGAGATACCCCATTTCCACATTAAATAACGTTACTGAAAGAGGAATTCACAAAAGTCTGAGTACACTTGCATTTTTGAAAGAGGATTTAAGATTCTGGTATGTAGCCTTTGCCACTGCCTTATTTTTTTTTTTACTGCTGTTCAAAATATCAATGGAGCCTAGCCTGTAAAATTAGTATAGCTTTCAGATAGGATAAATACATATTTATTTCTTGATGGTAAAAAATTGTGAAGACAGCCAAACAGTAAAAGCAGTTTGCAAACAATTAAAAAGCTGCCTAAAATCTAGGCAACGCAGCTCCACTGCTGCAATGAGAACTGTGTGATGCTTGTACACTAATGTGACTGTCACTGAGAAGAGCAGCCTAAGTGAATAGGATGCAGTTACTGTGTTTATACTTTATTCAGGCATGTGTACAATTAGGCATGTTGAATATTGTTATAAAAATATTTTTTGCGTTATGTACTGCATGATACAAAAATAGTTTCAAGCCAGTTTCCTCAGTCCCTAGAATGTTTGTCATTCTAGGAGTATAAATAGAGTGAACTTGTGATTCTGGATACCTGGTCACAAGAAGGAGTATTTAGCAACTGCTGTTGCGTATCATGACCTATCTGATTTTAGTATCAGTATGCCTTTTCTTCATCAGCATGCAACATGAGATAAATATGTGCTTTGAGACATACATAGCTGTAATTATAGCTGAATTCAGAAACCTGTTACAGCATAAATACAAAAACTGTGTTAATTATTTGTTACTTTATTGCAGTGATGAAATTCAGGAAGAAATCACGTTTTCTTGAGTTCTTTGTTCAAGTTTTGCACAAAATCCTGAATGAAGAGAAATTTCAATGTGTTCTGGAGTGGGCAGGCAATGTGCAAGTTTACTTGAAGAGGTAGATCTCTATTATAGTAGTAGTGAAAAAATACTACTTAGGTTCACCAATGTCACAGTTACAGCAGAAACTGTAAATTGTACCTGGTAGAAGACCCATCTGGAGCCATTTCTATAGCTCCTAGTCTGCAGAAGTTTCATGAACACAGAGGATTATATAGCTACAGAAAATACTGTATTGTGACCTCTTTATACATGGAGACTTCTCCCTTGGCTGTATGTGTTCAAAAGTCCTGTCTACCATTAGCAGTTTCTAGGATTTTCCTTTTCACAGACACCACTTGGTAATATGGCCATTTGCATATTGCTATGAGGCAGTGGGATAACTTAGAGAAGTACGTTGGGTTAAATCAAAAGCTGACTGATCAGGGCCTACTGTAGTGTCTAAAAAAAAATTCTATACTGAAAAGATAAGCAGAACCAAATTGTAGACACTTACTTAAAAGGATCCCAAAGAAATTTAACTATAACTTTGTTAAAAACACACACCAGTATTTCTAAAACTTGAAAGGCAAATAATCAATGAAAAGGAGATACATTATAGGGAACAGGAACTGCTGTTACAAAAGACCAAAAAATTTGGACATGAAGTTCTTTGCAGAATCCCATAGTAGAATTTGGGTAATGAAGCAAACTGTTTTGTTTTACTAGGAGTTAGGAAGGTGAGATAGTTACTGCCTATAAATTCAGATTTCTATAATAAACCTCCAAAGTGAGCACCTCCTATTTTCTGAAGGAGAAGAAGGAAAGAAAACCTGCTGAATTTAAAACTCCCAATGAAATAGGAGTTGTATGTGCTCTGCTCTACCTGTTCCCAAAGATAACCGTTTAACTATGAAAAGAGTTTAACATGATGATGATGATTTTAACGTTTTTGTTTGTCAGGAGGAACGACCACCTTCTCGGTATCAATGGAATTTCAACACAAGAAACACTTTCTCCCACTCTGCCAGAAGGCACGGATAGATACAGTACAGGAGTTGTGGAGTTTCAGAAAGTGAGTTTTATTTTTCAGGAGTTATGTATGTCTTCACTGGGCAGCAATACCATAAGCACAAAAATAAATTTTTAAAAGCTGTCTCATAAAAACCTCAGCTAGAGACATGCATAATTACTAAAATTTGGGATACAAACTTTAGTCCTCAGCTCACCGCAGCACGCCTAAAACCAGGAAGAAATGTTGGCATGGGATTTATCTGAAAGACCAACAATTGTGAGGAATTTGAGATTAGTCAGAGTAATGCATTCCAAAATCAATGAAAACTTGCCTTTCATCAGATCCCTTTAAAAAACCCCAATATGTTAATAGAAAATGCCTTGGGTACCATCACATTAAGAAAAGGAGATCAGTTTAGGCCTTTTGGTACAATACATTGTACTTACATTTTTTTCATGAGTAGTTGTTCATGAATAACTCCTTGTGCAGATATTCTAATTGCACAATAAAGGCTTTTTGTACAGAATTCTTTTAAAATAAATTTTTGCTTTCATTAGAAGGTGAGAATAATCTTAATGGATTTGTATTGTTTTGGAGGAAGAGTTTTCTTCCTCATAACCCTCTAGTAATGCTGTAACACTGCTAGCATCTGAGATAGATTAGGAAAAGGGTTTTCTGTCTCAGTTTTTGCATTGCAAAGTTTTACTATTTATAGTAATAGGAAAAGAACTATTGTTATTTTTGAGATGAACAACACTGGTATATGAAAGAAAATATTTGGGGACCTGGCTGGCTTCTTAGTGTCAGGCATTTGACATATACCTTCCAGAAAAATTGTAAAGCTTTCTGGAATATTAAATATTTCTTTTGCTGTCTTATTTTGACAAATAGTTCCAGAATTTATTTTCTGTTCTGTTCCTGCATAAACCAAACTGCTGTATACCTCAAGTAATTGATAATGTAGGTATAAATAAGTATTTGAAATATATTTAAGATTTTCATGGAAGATTTTTTTAAAGAGTATGGAGACCTCACCTTTAAAGAAACCAGAGGCATCAACTTTGAAGAAACCAAGAAAAGAAGACTTGAGTCCAATTCGAAAAAGACAGACTCTTAGACAGTATTTCATGAAACATCCCAACATAATGGAATCTCCAGAAGCACAAAGGTAAATGAAAACAAGTTGTCAGGTTCATATACAGAATAAAAATATTTTGTCTGAAATTTAGTTTACAATTAAGAATGTATTTTAAAACTTTTTTCTATCAAAAGGACGAATTTGTTCACAGTCCACTTACTCTTCTGTTTTAGTTTGGTATAAAATTGGCTTCCACTCAAGAGAACAAAATCTGTCTCATTTCTATTTCAGAGAATAACTGTTGAAGGTTTTGAAGTCTTTGTATTAATATTCAAAGACTGTATTTCAGTTGTGTTAGCCTGAGCATGTTGATTCGTCATGGTGGAAAAGCTATGTTAATCTGCATACTATAATGCTTTTCAAACTCTGTTGAGGAGCTTACCTGTTAGAAATCTAATAAAGGATGTTTATTTGTTCCTGATGTTCAGGTAGTTTCAGAGTGGTTTTTGTTATCCTTTTGCTAGTCTTTTTGGATTTTGTGTTCTGTAGCTTATGGAAAACTGTTTCTTGAGAGAAACAAATGAAAATTCATTCACCTCTTCTTTTGGCAGATAATTGTATATATTTGGTTAACTCGCTAGTAACGGTACCTTCTGATCTAGAAGAATTTGTATTATTGATTACCTGGTGCTTTGGTCACTTATGCTTCCAGCAATTAGCAAGTAGAAAACTAGAAATAGCTGAATATAAGCAATGACATAGCTGATTTGGGAAGTCTTTTAAATAAAGAACCTCAAAAAAGTCTGCCCTACACTATCTTTTAAATATTTACCTAAACCGTCCATTTTTCCTCCTCGACAGAAAACACCTGCCTCGCTTAACGTGTTTTTCATGGCTTTCAGTGGGAGAGAGGATGTTTAACTTATCCTGGGCTTTTTGGTTTTTCAGCTACTCTTTCATATCTTACATGATAACATTGCTGTATAATACAGTCATCATTGTATATGGTATACTGTTCTGCCCATGTTTTAAAGGTGGAAAACAGGCAGAAAAATAATTTAGATTGATGAAGGGATCAGTTTGCAGTTTCTAAAAAAGAAAAAATGAGATTTGATTTGACTACTGCACTGTAGGTGTGCCAGGTAATACAGAATTGTTTGATCTGGCAGAGAAACAAACAAACAAAAATCTATGGCTGGAAATTAAAGCCAGGCCTCCAAATTTGAAATAAAATGTTTTCTTCACACTGAGGATGATTAGCTACCAAAACACAGCAATAAAAAGAATGATCCAAATTTATAGTATAATAGTAGACCCTCCATCTCCTGAACAGGCTGTGTGAAACATATTGTATTTGCTATAATAATCTGTTTGGATGATTCAGGTACAAAAACCTTCAAACACAGAGCTAAACTCTTTGTAAGTACTAAGACAAATATCTTATGGAAGTTGTTAAAATATGAGCTAGGATTTAGTATGTTTTAAGTGCACTTAAAGAGGGAAAACACAGTTGCTTTTCTTGATGGCAGCAAAAATCCTTTTGCTAGAAATACGTCACATGCTTCTGAGTTAATACAAGTCTGTGGATATGCAATGGGATACTTCTGTGTGCCATTACCATGATTTTCTTTTCTAGAGCTTAAAGAAAACACTGTTTCATGTTTTGCTACTTCATGTATTTTGGTTTAGGAAATGCAAGAAAGAGTTGCAAAAAGTAGCTCGTTGCACCTTAGTGGTACTGCTGAATCCAATTGTGAGTAATTACTTAAACCGAAAGAAGTTTCATCAAATATGTCTTGAAGAGATGCCCTGGAGGTCTCAGATGAATATCTATCTGGCAGTTGCACACTACAACTTATTTAAAAAGAAACTGGAAGAGCAATATAACATTGGAATTTGTGGTTCACAGCATCTGGACAGGTATACCTTACTTTGTTATTAGTGACTGCTATTAATATAGGTTATTATGTTATTGCCATTAATGCAAACAGATCTGAATTACAATATCATCAGTCAGTTTGTCATATGAACAGTTCAGCTTCCAAATGCAGATTGATTTAATATGCAACAAGTTTTGCTTTCCATCATATGGCTGGTGACGTGCACGTTTTTGGTTGCTTGCTTGGCTGGTGAGATGAAAGTTTTGAAATATACTATACTGTGCTATTTTTTGATTCCTTATAACTTTTGGCTATCATTTCTGATTCCTAAAGCTGCTGGAAAGTAATCAAAACTCACTTTTGAGAAATTGAATTTTCTTTGTATATATAAAAATCCTTTTTAATGTTATAGCTGGGGTTTTTTTGTGCTTTCTTCTTTTTCTCCCTTTCTGCAGTTACAGTATTTTGGATCCTGAATTATTCTCATTAAGTAATTCTGGCACTGTAGTGGTGAGAGAAGCTGTAGAGAGTAACATGAGAACACCAATTCCTCCTCTCCTTAAAAAGTCAGGAATGACTGAAGAACAAACTCGTAAGAAATTCTAAGGGGTGAACAACTACAATCAGTTTCAACTTAACTTTTTCTTTCTCTTAATTTCTGCCTTGACCTCCATCATTAGTCCTCCACATCACCTTTGGAAAAACACTCAAGCCTATTCAAAGAGAAGGTGTTTCTGGATTTCGAGAATGTCCTCCGTATTTTCTCTTTTTGGCATACCTAGTCTAAAAGAAGTAATAGTCAATAATGGGGCATTTATAATAACTCTGAGCATTGTTTATTGTATGGATAAATATGTTACTTTTTATTAAGTGGTTATTCTTTATCTTTAGGAACAAGTTTATAAATTTTAATAAATCAGTAATACTAGCTTTTGGTTTGCAGAAGCCACACGACCTAGACCTATTAAATTCATAATATTCCAGATTATTCTAAATGCAATGATAATTGTGATCAGTTTCTGTGGTTGTTAATTGGTCTGTAGTTTCCTTTTGATTTCCTAACAGGTCAATAATTTTCTGGGTAATTCTGTAAGTCTTTCTTAAAATGTTAGACTGAATTTTTTAATTATCTTTCAAATTTTAAGTAGAATAATTTAGGTTTCCTTCTCTACTGCTTGCTCCCCAGAGTTTTTCTGTAGCAGAGGCTGCCTCAGGGTCAACTTCTACCACTTTTACTTCAATTCTGTCTTTCACATTTGACAGTTCTATCATCCCAGCTATTTTCATTAACATCCTTTGAGGTTTCAACAGGAGCCAAAAGGCTCTTCTCTGTAGGTAACTGTGAAATATAGGACTTTGATTACCTCAGATGTTGGTGATAACATACAAGTCAATGCAAAGCAGTCCTCCTAGCCACCATAAGTTCAAGAAGAAATCACAAGCCTGGTCTTTCAAGTAGCGCTTGAGGGAACACATTCTTGCCACAGCTGTAGAGAGCAAAATTCTCCTATCATTCCGTGTAGGACTTCCTTAGGTAGGAATCAACCATCCTCTTTGCCTTTTCCAGGGAGGTGTGACAAAAACTAGTAGTTGAATTAACTGGTTCTCTTTGCAACAGCCTACTTTTAGTTATACTCATTTGTCTTGATACTTACAAGTCACTGAGAACTGAGTCACTGAAAGTTGCTGAAAACTTATGAAAATCCTGTTTACTACCTCCTAGCCTTTGCGGCAATTCTGAATGAAAGAATTTCATGAAGTGTGTAGTTTGCCATAGAGTTCAGATACTGTTTAGCTTGAAATTAGTTTCTGCCTGAAACCTATAGTTCAGATATTACTGTATCCCACTACCATGAACCTTTGTCTTTCACCTTGGTGGATATTTGGTATTGAATAAAATAATGAAGCAATTCTACACATACCACAGAATTTGTCAGGAATCTTCCCTTCTTCCTAACTTCTCCTTTTAAGAGGCCTCAGTTTCAGAAAGGTTCTTGGGAGCTTGCCACACAGTGATTTCTTCCTAAAACTTAACTTCTATGAGGGTTGTGTTTTGGCTTTGAGGCTGAAAACTGTTTGGTACACATTATTATTTTGCTCAAACTTTTTTTTATCCCTGCTTCTCCCAATGCTAAAGTAAAAGCATCTTATATTTTAAATATCATAACCTTATAAATATGATAACCTTCACATTGGCATTTCCTAACATTTAAGTGTTTAGCTGCCACAGGAAAATCCTAGCTGGCTGATAATATTTTTTTATTATTATTATTTTTTGAGAACTTTAACTCATTTTTAACCAGTGAACTTTTTGTCTTCAGGCACAGAGAAATCTTCTGAGCAGAGCATTAAACTCGGTGGAACAGATACTCCGCAAACTCAAACGACAAACGATACAGAAATATCCGTCTCTTATTCCCCCAAAGAATACAACCAGTTTCTGCCAAACACCATTTTATTGCAGCATTTTACAAAAATCTTTTTGCATTTAAGAAGAGCGGTGGTAAGATACACTTTCTTATTAAACATTTTATTTATTACTAAGCATTGCATTACAATACTTACTACTCTCTACATTTAAAAAACCCACACTTCAGAAACTTCATAAAAATTTCAGTGGGGAGAGAGCAATGATTTCTCATCTTCCGCAAAATATCCAAGTGCAGTGTATGAAATGTCAGACATATCACCTATCTTAATGCATATTTCTATCAAACTTATAATAATTTTTATAAATTTTTTATTTTTCATTTAGTCTTTGTAACTTTCCTTCTCATGTTTGTTAAATCTTTCTGAAAATACTTGCAGACTTACCTTTCCCTTTACAGGTCTTAGTGAATGTCTCGGTAGTATAAACAGAAGGACCAGTGATTGAATGGAAATGCAGACTGACTACTCCTCCCATAAACCCTTCTAAAACCAAGTAAAAACACATATATAGGTGGTGTGAATTAATTTTTATTTCTTATTCTCACACCAAAAGCAACAATTAAATTCAATTATAAATTAGTGCTTCTATGAAAATTTCCAAATTAAGGTTCTATAATACTTTATATAAATTGAAATATTGAATGATTTGTTATTAAGGATGATCCACAGACTTCGATTTTGAAAGATTACTTATACCCAAGCTTTGCAATAAAAGAAGGAAGCTTTTAATTTCTTTATTTCCAAAGTGTAATTATATTTTGAATGCTATGAATAGGTTCTTGCTCACCGTGGTGGCCACTGGACGTTGCTTCAAAATGCTTGTCGAGAACTTTGGAACTATACTCAAGAATTACAGTTGATTGCTAACCACTCACATTCCCATACGGATGTATTTCCCATTACCAGGGATTTTCTTAGGAACACCATCTGGTTGCCTTTTTATTTGGCATCAGACATGATCATTGATATGATAACTGAACTACAAGCAAGCAGGTCTCTTAAGGTAAAAATTATTTTTATTAAGACAGTATACTCTTTATTATCACATCTTCAGTAGAGAGAGTTTTCTTTCTCCTGCGTTATATTGTTACCTCCAAGTTATTGTCTGTAACAAGTTTTTAGAGGATTACAGTATTTTCTAATCTTTATAATTTGATTTTTCCTAAAAAAAGTTTGAAAATAACAGGTAGAATAATGTTTCTTCACTGTAGATTGTGGATCCTGAAGGAGACTTCTGCATTCCCAGTTGTTTAGGAGGTATTATGGATGAGAATGGTGGTTCTAGTCTCCATCCGCAGTCTCCCCTGGATGACGTGAACGTGGTTGACTTGAAATGGATATGTAATCTGATTCTTAAAACAATAGAATTGTTATATCAAATGAAGAAGTGGGAAGCACTGGTACACATAGCTGTACAGTTTAACATATTTACACAGTAAGTTACACCAACGCTAATAAAAAAATAAAAAGCAACACTATGTAGTTAAATATACTGTTATTTTGCTTAATTAGTATACTTTGCTTTTTTTCAGTGAGAGATACACAGAACAAGTGAGTCCGCTGCTGGTATATGCTCAGAGGCAGCTGCTGGAAAGGATACAGCAATTCCAATTCAGTGGCCCAGACAGCCATGAATCTCGTTTCATAAAATATCTGTCTGATAATGCACAAAAGGTGAACCACAGATTTCTATTTTGGGCACTGACTCTTAATGTGAACTAAATATGGAGAAGTACTTTCACTGATTAGATTAATATTTTTTTCATAATGTTCACAAATAGTAAATTATAATGAATTAATGGACATAATTGGTTGAATTGCATGAAAAGGCTTATGTGACGTGATTCCAGCAGCAGCAGAGATCTGGACTTGATGACCCAGAGAACATTTCTTCCATGCATAATGTACCCATTCCATATTATGAGCCTAAATCTAATTTCATGTTAGTTCTTGATGCCGCTCTTTTAACCTGAAAACATTTATTTGGATATTGTGCAGTCTTTGTGATTAATTAAAGTTAAATACAAAGAGATTGCTTTGTTTCTGCATTGGAATGCTGCTTCTAATGACCAAAATTAATCAAACTGAGTTGACCTGAGCACTGACAATACCAATAAAAAACTTGAAAAACTTGATCACCACCAAAAAAAAAAAGTTCCTCATTAAAAGCCATGGCTCTATGTATTTAGTAAACTGACATTGCCACTTGGAAATTTTTCACGGAATTAGCTATTAAAAATTAGGATTTTCCTTTTTTTTAACCTAAGGTTTATTTCTAAGAAGTTTTGCTAAAGTCAATCGCATTGATATTATCAATATCAATCGCGGTTGATATTATCAATATCAGTTGCGGTTGATATTTTTAATATGTTTCTATTACTAATATAAACACAGGACTTGAAGGAGCAGGGGGGGAAGTGGGATCTGGAATTCCAAACGAGTTTGTTCTGAACACAAACGTGGGGTTCAGGAGCCACTGCCTGGCCTGGAGACAGCACGCTGCTGCCCAGGGCTTGCAGGGACTCAGAAGGCACCCCTGGCTTCCGAAGGGCAGCTGGGGCGCTCCGTCTGGTCTCCCGGTAAGGCTGTTCCCTGCTGACTTCTTTCAGGCTCTGCCCTCGAGAACAGAGTCCTTCGTCTAAAAAAAGGGCAGTGCGGCAAACCATCACATACTGCTGTTATCTGAGCAATGTGGACAATTAGTCATAGTTTTGAAGGACAACTTGCAGCATAAAGACTAATGTTAGTTAATAGTAATAAGGATCGTTCAAAAAAGACATCATCAAGTTAGAAATTTGGAGGGTATGGCTACATTTCACAATGCAGTGCCATTCAGAGAGTCTAGAACTAGCTCCGAATTGGTTCTTTTGCTTCTGAAGTGATGTAGCTACATTAGCAAAATAAAATGTCTGTGCTGGATTAGCCCTTTATAGAAGTCTGGAAGTTTGCTTCTCTGACAGGGTTAGACTGCTGCTGTTATCTGCATAGAGCTGTTTTGTATATCCCTATGCAGCAGCATTACATTGTGCTTTACAGGCAGTGTGCTCTTCAGGCATGCTTATACTGATAGGTTCTTTGCAAGTATGCATTTATCCACGCAAAAAAATGTGAAATATTTGCTGAACATCTTGTTGCTCGTGATTATGGCAAATACCAAATAAGATACAAGTTTACTTCATTAACATCTGAACACTTATATCCAATATTTAGCTGTTGTGAATGTTTCACCTCTTACTGACAAGGGTACTAGTTATGGGTCATTGGTGTCTTTGTAAATTAGTCCTCTTAAATTTTGTCATATGACTGAGTATTTAGATACTTAACTTTAAGCACCAAACATTGATTTTTTCTGAATATTATTCAATTATTATGAAACAAACCTTGCTTTTTAGATGAGTTGCAGAAACTACATAGGGCAGAAATTACAGCTGCCTGTTGTCCATTCTGATAGTGAACGGATTTTTCCTGGATGCTTTTTCTATCCTGAGGTGAAAAATGATTACACAGGTCAGAGCACATTTCAGTTTCATGAGTTCTCTTTTCTCCCAAACCCTTTCCTTTTTTTTCATACTGGGATATTTCTTTTTTCCTCCTTATTGTAGGTCTTCCACTGCTCCTACAATCTGTTTCTTCTAATATAAACTCAGTTTTGTCTTCAGATTATTATTCTTGATATTTTGGATGGGTAATAATGTTGTCAAGACCTTTCCAAATATATTCAGACTGTATCTGAAAGCAGAGAAAAGCAGTTGTCATACAGATGCCAGATGACCTACAGTATGTTGAATGAGCTTGGTGATCTTGGCCCAGTTTTCCATCAGTATTGCTGGATATTCAGCAATATACCCAGAAGTTAATGTGAGCATGCACTGTTATCCATAGAATCAATAGAAAAACTGAAGTGAGCTATAAGGTGACAAAACACCTCTCTTACCCCCAGTTGTTCTTTTCGGTCAGGATTAAAATGTTATAGTCATTAATGGAAGTTTGTAAAGCATAGCTCCTCCTATCATAGATATGTCAATGCATTGCACACAAGGCTTTGTGTTGAATTCAGCTGAGGAAAGTCATTAAACAATAAATAATGCGGTATGTAAGGAGAGCAGGTAATATTATGCATTCAGTGGAGAGAGCATGCCAACTGAGAGGTTTAGTCCACAGAAACTATGGTAATTGTAGTAAATAGGATCGGCAGTTGTAGTAAAAGATTTGTTTCCAGGCTTCAGACACCAGAATTCAGAGCAGAGAGCTGAGCTGAGGCATGCCCAAGGCAGATGGAATTCAGGGAATACAGATGTGACGTGACAACTAAAAGGTAACAATGAAAAAGATGTAAATGCTCAGAAGTGTTCCTGGTGGTTAATAATTTTCTTTAATTCATAATCCAACAGGAAACAAAGGTGACAATTATGTTAATCTGTTTTAGTTTTGAAGTTGTGGAATTGTTTAAATATATGTTTTGCAGGGTGATTTACTAAAAATATGTATTTATGTAATGCAAAATTGTTTCCATAATTATTAATTCCTTTTAGATCACAGTCAAGCAAAAGCCCTAGTTCATGTACCTCTTGATGTGAATGATACACTGAAATGTTTTAGAGAAACTCTACAAAAATCTAAATATCACAGCAGAGCACTGAGACACAGCAGAAAACTGCTTTCATTATTTCTTGCACACACACAAGGTGAGTTATTTATTGTAGTGTTTCTCACTTAATAAAGTGTATATGCAGTTAAAATAGTAAAGAGTGAAAGGAATAGATTTTTTTAATTCAAGTTTTAGTTGTTATTGACAATTAGAAAAAACATAGAATATAAAGTTACATATCATGTTCTTTAAGCACAAGCTCTAAGCCTGATTTCCTATGATTTGTGTCTCACAGTTGGATGGTAAATTTTTTTGTCATGCAGCTGTGTCACTTGTCTCTCTGCAGCCAAACCTCTGTCAGAGGACTGACTGGCAGATCTTCTCAAGTTTATTTCCTCTAACAAAGCACATATTTTCATTTGGTTGCACTGACCAATGAGTTATGTCCAATGAGTTTAATTAGGAGACACGCAGACAGAATCATAGCATAGGAAACCAGATAAAAATAGAGTACACAGGAGTTGTATATTTGTTCGAGTAATGTGGTGTGGAAATATTTGTGGTGCTGGAAATAGTATAATACTTTTCCAAACTGATCATATAAATCACTTTTCTGGTCTAGAAAATGCTGGAAGAGCAATCAGCAGTCATATCTCTTCAAATAGAAGGCTGGAATTTAATGTGGGAGATGAACTGATATTTCTACCAACACCACGTGACCTTTCTCAAGAAAAATTTAATTTCTCCTGTATGGTTGAGAGTAAACCCATACCACAGTCACAGCTTTCAGTAATTATCTCTTCCTATGAACAAACAATTGGTAATTTTTTTTTTCATAAATTTCTGTTTACAGCTAAGATGTAATATCATTCTACCTATCTGTGTTCACATATGTTGATTCCAGTGTTATTTTCCTCTGTCAGACAGCAGTAACTGTCTGAAAGCTGGTTTCCAGAAATAGACAATCTTCTTTCTGTTGATTCAGAAAATCTGCATTAGATCCTAAACAAGCCACTAGTTGGTTCATAACCTCTACAGTTATGTCATCTTACAAAAAAGCATTGCTTCAGTGGTGTTATACTGATGAATCCCAAATTAAAAATCTGCAGTGTAATGTTTAGCGGATTAATTTTAATTCCATGATAGTGGGGTTTTTTTTCCTACCAAACAGACCTTTTGGATTCTGTGCATTTGAAAATGAGACCTGGTTGCGTGGCTTACATCTTACATTCTAGTAGGGCTTTACTCATACAGTTACAGCTCAGCACTACTACCTGGTTTGCCGTATGACAAAATAGGTGAAGTGTAGCAGGTCAACAGATGCCGTAAGTGGTTTTATTAGAAGTAAGGGATCCAGAAATGAGCCAGGGATAGGGCTACTGTGCTGTATGCAGGCAGTGTTGTTTAGCAGGGCCAGTGGCCTGCTTCCCAGTTTATCTCTTGAAGAGGAAGAAATTTGACAGGTCTGAAAAAAACAAAAATACAAAAGTTTAGGTAAACAGGTCCATAAATACAACCTACTCTAGTTTTTAAAGTTACTAGAAATAAGAAATTTTATATTTGAAGGTAAAATATACAAGCCTAATAAATCTTTCAAAAATATTCATGCATTGAATTACATGTGAATGCATGTCTACTTCTCATACAAAATTTGTTCACGATTCAGTGACTGATTTAATGATGTGACAATATTTTTTTCTAATTGATTAAAAAATAAATAACAGGAATCCTTGAAATAAACAACCAGAGAGACCTCAAAGTTCAGGCTCTACATGAACTTGGAAATCTTCACTTTTACGCTGGAAACAAAAGGTATATAGTTACTGGATTAAAAAAGAGCATTGTTACATTATTTTTTAATTGGCATTCATAAACCCTTCACCTGTCTTGTAAGTTCTTGTGCTGTCCTCAAGTCCATGTAACTTCTTTCATCTAACTCACTATTAGCTATATTTTCAGAGGCTTTTGTTCTGGAAATTGTTTATTTTTCTTAGCTAGCTAATTGCAATTAAGCAAATTAATTAAGCATCTCTCTGTGTTTTTAAGAAGTAATATCTATTGCTTGACAAGTCCCAGTAAGTCTGTTGACCAGGAATGGTATCTTTTTGTATTGTAGAAACTGTAATTCAGTTTTTGACCTAATCAGAATTTCTTATATCTCATGCAATAAAGGTAAAAGGAGGTGAGTCTTCCACTTTGGAAAATGTCAGCAATATGATGAGAACATTTTTTATGTGTTACAGAGCTGCTTTTAAATATTGGTGTCAAGCCCTTGATGAAACACTCAACACTGCTGATGCTCTTAACAACTGGCAAGAGTTAGGTTTTCTAAAAAATGCTACAGACTGTTTTGCAGTTGGAAGATCAACTGATATTAGTCAGAAATTTCTTTCTCGGGTTGGCGTTTGGGGATGTTTACATGCAGCTGTCTTAGTGGCTAAGATAGCTCAGTAAGTATTTTATCTATATATGTACTTCTTTCATATTTTAAACAAATTGCTCATCCAGGACAGTAAGCAACTTGAAACTAAAGTAAAACCACTAAGGAGTTGCTATAAAAAAGACTCATCAAAAGCAGAGGAGTTTTTTCTTTCAGGAAGAAAGTTGGTCTTTTGAAGAATATTGTTTGTTCCCTTTTCTTGAGTGCTCATCTTTGATCGTAATTGCAGCTGTATATTATATGGAGAGATCATTGAAATAAAATGATAAAAAGTCATAAGCACAAGGATTTTATGGTCATATTGATTTTCAATTGAAATATCACATCTCCCAAGTCATTGCACATATTAAATATTAATGTATCTTGAGGGCAGATTTACTGCCTAAAGTACTCATTTTCTGGTGAATTACAACTAAATGAAATTTGAATTACTGTATTAAAGTCTAGCATCAATAAATATTTCTGTCCAGTACTCCTTGACTGCTGGTAAGACACTATGGATGTAATTCTGAGCTGTTTCTCAATGTATTGTATAGTATAAAAATGTACAAAATATGAAATTTAGAAATATCTAAACCAGTTCTAAATGACCTTAGAAGCATTATACCCATGAAAGGGCAGAGCTTCATCTGAGTTACCTGTCTTACCTGAGAAGCAGGTCATATTAATAGCACTGTAAAATATCTGTAAACCAAGGTAGCTTTGAAAGTATTAGCATGGGTATTTCAGGATGAAATGGCCTTGCCACATTCAGAATTAGCACCCAAGAGGAAAAGGACTTTAGTTTAAGTCGATCCTAAACCACAGCTCTTCCAATTCTGAGCTGTGGTGCAGTCTTGGGTCCCATTAGGCAAGACCCAACCCCTAGCTGCTTTTACAGGGGCTTGTGGCACATATTTGCTGTACTGTGTACTATCCCTTTACTGCTAATATGTGCATTCCAAATCCTGACAGGGATCTGGAGGGAGCTATCCTCTTGGCTTCTCCCTCAGGCAGATCTTTTTCTATTCAGACCTGACTTGGGCTGTTAAACATCTTTCCTTTGAGTTGCTCTTTCTAGAGCAATTTAGTCTCAGGCTGTAAAATGCAGATTAAAGGTTTCTAATATTGTATTAAAGATTTCTAATATTGTAGATCTGATAAGTACCCTACTACCCAGATGGTTTAAAGCTCTGATGAAGTACTGTGTGGGATTCATTTAATCTATCTAGACATCTACCATGTGAAAGTCCACAGGTGCTAGTTATCTTAGGCTTCCTTTATGGAAGGAAATCCACTTTTAAGGTGTGAGTTGCTTGACCTGCTTTATCCATCTAGTTTGTTCTGAGATGAGTTTTGCATTTCGATTGCCTGTTTCTCTCCCTTTACTTTAAAGAGAATCTAGACAACACTCTTTTTATTTAGGTCTGTTTTTGGTCAAATGCTTCTTTCTTTGCATGGCATGGCTGAGCACCTATCTACGGAACAGGCAGCTGTTTTCCAATATGGAAAACATCTAGATTATGTTAGTATCATTATTATACTAAATAGAAAAAAAGAGTTTGACTAATTTGTATTGATGGGCAAATTCCTATTTCTTATTATTTGTTGTACTTTAGGTATATAACAACATCAAAGATGAGATTAAGAACTAAATACTGCTATTTTTCTGCTATACTTTTTAAGGTAAGAATACAACTTCAGTTAGAATTTGTGAAGTTGACAAATTGCTTCTAAAATTTAAATCTCAATAACCCTCTATTAAAATATTTCTCTTTTCATTTTGATTCTAAAGGAAAACTGGAGATCAGAGGTAATTGACAATTTATGCACATAAGATTAGATGGTTTTATTCTCTGTTTTTTAACATTATTCCTGTGTTATAGCCTAAAAATTATCACTTCAATAAGAGGCTAGTGTCGCAGAGAAATAATGAAATACTGAAAAGTGAATATGGCTAAAATATTTGGCAGTCAAATACATTTTTCTTCTCTTGAAGTGTTCTGCTTAGGAAGAGCTGGATGGCATCAACAATAGCAGAGTGCTCCCTCTCAGATCTGTACAGAGTCTTCACAGATTGTCATAAATTTTCAACCAGGAGAACAGACTCTTCAGAAAAAGAATTTTTTTTAATCTTTTTTAGCATTGAAAGATACTGGTTTGTAATACTAAAATCTCAGCTCTGTAGGAAGTTTGCTCTAAAAATAGAGGATAGTCAAAATGATTCAGTTTTATTTACAAAGAAAATAAGATCATTAAAATTAAATTTGCAAACTTTCCGAAACCAGCTATAGAGGAAAAAAGGGTTTAAGTTTACTTCTTTTAAAAGGAAGTTTTAAGATACCAGTAACAAAAGTGATACAGGAAAAAGAACTGCAAGTGTTCTGGCAGTCATACTCCACTGGGGTCAACGCTTACTCATCCAAGCACAGCGTCAGGAAGTTAGCTGGCTTCTTCCAAAACAAACCAATGCCACTTTCTAACATCTTGTGCCAGCCATGGTTGTGACTGTGTGACCTGTGCTAGGCTATGTTTAAAACCTCATTAAGTTCAGCAAAGGGAGAACAAGTTGAAGAATTAAAGGTAAAGGAGAATTTTGACTAGCTTCTAGCACTGTAATTGCTGGTGGTACAAAGCTGAACAATTTTGATTTCTCCTTTTGACAGAAATAGTAGTAAGCATTTGCTCCAGTTGTATAATGGTAGAAATAATTGTGACTGGGCTGAAGTGGGTCTGATATTAATTGGGATAGGAGCAGCTTGCAGGGCGAGTGTCTTGAAAAATATAATCAATTACCGTCACTGTATCTTGCGAAGTTCAAGCCCATAATTTTTTCCTTGATTTGGAAAGCTTTCCTAACCTTATTTAAATTCCATCTCTGGTATAGGCTGTAGGCTTGTTAATATCTCAGATCTGAGTATGTAAATGCATATTTCTCTAGCATATCATTGCTAATTACAGCAAGATAAACACAATTGGGAAGGAATATCCAACATCAGAGACCATGTTAGCACTCCTCCCTTTTCAAAGGAGGAACATTTAAGTTACTTCCTTAAAGTTCACATCAGTTTTAAGTTATATGATTTAAGCTGCACTAGCTGACCTAGTTAAAGGTGTAACTAGGGTGGAACTAGTTTTTAACTGGCCTTAAAGTCAGCAACTCTCCCAGAAACAATGGCTGAGGTGATGACAGGGCAAGGACTTACAAGTAAAATCAAACTAGCTTTCATAGCTTGTGGGGAAAATAAAAAGATTTTTCTTCTTATGGAAGACATTTTCCATGAAACATCTTCGGACTGGTAAAGAAATGTTTGAACACACCCCCAGAATCATCTCAAATTTTTCCTATGCATTTTCCTTGACTATGGAGATGCTTGAATAAATTATCAAGTTCTTTCTGTCTGCTGATCAGAGGCTTATCCTAAGAATTACCTAAGAAGTCTTTGTGAGAACCCCTAGTGATTTATTAGGTTTTTTCCAGTGCTTCCAGAGATTTCTTTGGGATGCTTTGACTTGGAATCTGAGAGAAATGCTATTTGCTCTTTAGGAAGATTTTTCATTATCTGGGGAGTATGTGCTGAGGAATCTTTCATGATTATTTTTCTACACCTAGATTAGTTTTTCTCTTGCTTGTTCTATGAAATACTGTCCTTAGACTATTTACAGCCTGTTCTTTTTTCCTCCTTCAAGTTCACACATAAAGCATTTTTTCTAAAACAGATTTTTCATGGGTTCATCTGGAAAAAACTGGATACTTAAGACATTGACTGAGTTTCATTTATGAAGTCATTTATGAGTCTCAAGGGTTGAAGTTTATTATAGTGTTTCACTAATGCCTATATTTCTTTTCACAAGTAGTTCATTATTTTTACTTTCAGACCCTGTTTAGAGTTTCTCTTCCACATCCGACATCTGACTGTGACTTTGCACAATATGAAACAAATATGCTTATTCCTGGTATTGACTTGTTCTCTGATCGCTACAGAGCTGATATCTCTACTGTAGTTGCAAGTCTGAATTTTCTTATGTTTGAACTACATTGTGCAAAACAAAATTTAATAGTAAGTATTATTTTTATACTCTGGAAATTAATTTTAAGACGTTGAGTCTTTTTGTGTGTGTGTGAGTGTACTTATGAGATACCTCAGAAGCTCTAACAAAATACCTGTATGGTTAGGTTCTGTGGCACTGCGATAGAGGCAAGGTATAACTTGCTGCCTACAATTTTTACAATATAGAGGATACTTGTTTATTCAGGAAGATGACAATACATGGTCCACTTAGCTTAGGCACTTTAGAGGAAATTTCCTGTTATATACAGTTTGAAATATACAGTACTGAGAATTACTTTAAATGCGGTATGTCCAAAATGCTTTCAATAATTTTACTTACACATTCAGTAAATAAAAGTCCCTTCTGCCTTTGCCCTTCTCACATTCTCTTATTCTTCTGTATGGAGCGTTTTTACAGCTTCCCTCTTATGTTGATCATGTGCTTATTTCCTCCATTTAATGACTGACCACTTCCACTTTAATAGAACTTCTTTCAAAGGTGCAGTGCTGTACATTAGAATAAATAGATGGAATTGCTTACTAGTACTGAAAAAGGTGCAATTCTACCTCTGTTCCTGTTTGGGCCTGTATGCTCTAACAGAGTTTCATGTCAGGCGATTATTGTATACCTCTATAAATCAACTCTCAGCATGACAGAAAACTCCCCAGCAGAAAAAGTAGATTGTTTTCTCCTGCTTTAATGAGTCGAATCCACTTATTGAAAAGTCCTGCGAGTGGCAGAGCCAGTGCAAGGGAGGGGAAAAGATCACGTGGCTGGCGGCAGGGGAGTGAGAAAAGGTCGGGGTGGAGATGGAAGAGGAGTTAGAGAGGAGGATTGCACCCTTGTTGTCAGCGAGCCATTCGTTGCATTGATTTCTTCTGGAACTGCAGGCTAAGTGTCGGTCTTACCGCCTGTTGTTGCTTCTTCCCACCATCCTGCTTTACTGGAGTTCACTTTGTTGTTGAGCTTTGTCTGACTGCCCTCGCTATGGGAGAGCAAGTGAGATCAAGGAGCAGTTACCGGGAGGCAGGGACACTTAATTTCACTGCTTGCTTCACGTGGCCGTGCACGTTTTTGATTCTCTCTACACTTGGACTAGTAGAATATAGATCCAGGTCATAGATCGTGGTCAAAGCAATTGCAGTTTCAGCAGGATGAGAGCTTCATTTCCACTGAATGCTTAATGTGTGGGGATGTTTTGGATGGTGGGCACTAAGTTGATTTGACACTTAAATCAAAATACATCAAGAATCAAGTTTTATTAAAAATAAAACTTCAAAGACTAATTCTGTTGAACTACCTCAAATATCAGTTGGAAACTGTATGGGTACAATCAAAACATTTGCCTTGAGCATTTTTAATCCAAATTCAGAAGTATTAAGCTACTTTATGAAAACTAAAAGTGCTTTTGACAAAAAAGTAACAATGCTGTTAACATTTTCCAAGCTCGGGGACATTTTAAAGTGAAGAAAAATGTAAAAGCTGAACAGTAATTAAATTTTGGAATTTCTTCTATTTTCAATAAACAAATACATCTGTTATGAAAGAATCTGCTTTTTCTGAAATATTATATAATAATAAATACAGTGTTTGTATACTTTACTAGAATTCAGTTTTAAAATGTTTTTTGTTAGTTGCGCCTACAAAAACTTTCAATTTGAAATGAATGCAAATAAATTTGTCCATAAGCCTCATCACCATCCAGTTTATTTTACAACTGGTATCGTTTCACTTAGTTGCAGGATTTTTTTGTGTTTATTTTATAAAGCTTACAGAATTCTATTATTCTGTTACTTATACTGAAAAAAATATAGCATCAAAATGCAGACAGTTTTAGAAATTCCTTATATGAATATATTTCCAGTAGGTTTACTCACTAATGGTATAGTAAAAAACCCTGTCTTGAAGACAGGGAATAATTTGGGGAAACTTCAGTTTCTACATTGTGAATCACATACAAGGTAGTATAAGGGGCTAGCTTTAGCTAGCTGAAGAACTTTTCAACACATTCATCCTTCATAGAGCGTAAGAGAAGTAGTGGTGGTATGTGGCAGTGAAAGCAGTACTCCTATATTATCTACATATTTGTGATATATAATTGCAGTGTACATTTCTATAATTGTACCCTTTATGACTTTTATAACTAGATGACCTAATATTTTCCTACAGATTTTACCATTGTTCACATTATACCAATACATTGTTTCTGAGATTTGTAAGGACCCAGCTAAGTGTATTGAAGGAAGAATCTTCAAGGTAATCAAACAAACTTTCTTTTTATGACAGCACATTGTATTTCAAATAAGCATTTCACTTCTTTGTTTAATGTAGTAAATTTAATATTTCCTCATATATGACTACTATGAAAAGTAATGCTTTAAAGTCCAGCTGTTGCTTAGTGTTTCTTAGCACAATAGACTGTAGAATAGGACTACTTTCTAAATGCAATTATTATTTATATTCTCAATTTTAGTAGGATGTAGAGTTATTTATACAGTTTTACGGTTCACGTCCTACAGAGACTGTTAAGTACTTTCATCCTTTGTTCCTATTCTCCATTTAATGAGCATCCTCCTTAACGATACTATCATAAGATTTTTCCTCTCAGATCCAAACTTTTTACTTGGTAATTTTTTATCTTGTTCCACTGTTCTTTTAAATGTTTTCTTAAGTGCAAAACATAAATGACTTTTTGTCTACAATGTTCACTTCTGGATTTATCAGTATCATGGTGGAACCAGGCTGTCAGACTTCTGGGAACAGACTTGTGTCATTTCACTAATGTTTGCTTGTTGGTTTTGTTTTGGTTTTTTTAATCCCTTTTTTTAAAAGGAATCTAACTTGAAGTAAGAGTCAAAGTATTATTGGTTTTAGGTATTTTCAGGAAACACTGGTATGGGTTAGGGAGAGTAGCTGACTACTGCAAGACTAAGATGAATAAAATCTATGAAACAGATTTTGATAAGAGGCTGATCTTGTACTGACGCTCAAAGCTCTAGCCAGATGAATTAAGTTCTTTTCCTTTGTCAGAAGCAAGTTTTTGAAGAATACCTTTTTGGTTTTTTTTTCACTTTTGTTTCTCAAAGTGAAAGACCCATCTTTGAGATTTCACTTATTTACTATAAAATGTCAAAGATTTCTTTCCATTGAAGAACATTCTCCATCAATGTACTACTACTCAGTAGCCAAATCCACTTGAAAACTACCTTTGAATACATTTTATTTTGAGCAAAAAGAATAACTGAAAATTATTTACATCAAAGGCTGTGTTATTTTTTTCACAGGTTAAAGTACTTACAGATATAGGATTTTTTACAGAGGCCTTTCATGAACTGGCTTTGCTTAACTGTGGAGAGAGAATTCCATGGAAAATACCTGCAGGATACAGAAAAATTGAACAAATGAAGGTAAACAGCATTAAAGTATAACATTGAACTGTAACACTCAGTTCTCTTCATGAAGCTGCACATACTCCACATCTGCACGTTATTACATATTCCTAAAAAATTCCAAATTTCTTTCAGTAGGCAGGTCAAATAGTAGGCATTCAATGACATTAATTTCTCTCACTGAACAGCAGGAACAAAAATAAACTTTGAAACCTGCATGCTGTCTGTTTTATACAGTAAGTGATGCAAATATACTGCTGGAAAAATAATGAGTGATTTCATATGTAGACCTAAAAAATATAGATAGAGTTCTTGCCTCATTAATGGCAAAAAAAAAGCCAGGAGCAGGGTAGCTGAGGGGGAGCTGGAGACCGGCCCTGCTGCGGCATCACTGGGGCAGGGACTGACGGTCCCGGGGGGCTGACATGGGGTCCTGGGACCTGGGCAGCATGGGGAGAGCCCCAGGAGATGCTGGGCAGTAAGAGCTATTGGTGCCCTCAGAGCCTTAATAGTCACATCGCAGCAGGTCAATCTCTCTGATTTTCTCCATATTTGAAGCCAAATGGTGATCTTACCTTGACCACTAATGTGCTACAGGGTTATAAAGCTGTTAACGATTGACCTGGGCTTCTTTGTCTTACCTGTGAGCATACCTGTGCAGGCAGATACAGTCCAGAGCTATCAGGCAAGCCTCCCCCATAACAATTATGTAGCCTTTCCTTGTTTTCCAAGTCCATACCAAAATAATCTAATGAGTTATTACTAGACAGATGTAATTAAGGTCTCCCTTACCTGGGTGGTGCTTTTGGGAAGGTGTCACCCCATGACAAAGTATGTGTGCCAGCACTAGGGAGCTAATTAATAAGGGGATAATTAAAATTATATTTATAATAGTATGTCAAATGTTTGCATTTATGAAAACAGAAATATGGACAAGCACTCCTTCTAGAACAACCTGCAGTGGTACTAGGTTTTAAATTAAACAGGAATTTAATAAAAGTAAAATTAAAATATTTATCAAGAAAGATGACCTTTTTAATTTGCCAGTGACACTTTCATACTAACTGCATGGGAAGATAAGAAACTGAAATCTAGTGTTTTTCCTTAGAGCACAAGCTACATTACATTTTCGCTAGGTTGAGCCATTAAGGGTTATCAGCATCCTCACTGGAGTTGCTTCTGCGAAGCTTTCCTGTTCATGGCTACAGTAGAATGCATTTACTCCTTACTGCTGCTAGTCAGGTTAAAATGCATCTTTAAGTCGTTTCCTTAGTCTGTATATTGTCTGAGGAGCTCACAGAGTTAGGCTGAGGTGTGGTTGATTTGTGACTTGTCTTTTTCTAACTGGATTCACACGTGAGCGTTTGGGTGAACAGCAGAGGAGGTTCAGCATTAGGTGTCTGGCTAGAGTGTGACGCGTGTAGAAGCCAAGTACTTGCTGGTCTTCCGAACAGCTCTCAAAATAAGAAGGACCCATGTTCCAGGGAATGATGGAGATGATAGAGGGCTACATCTGGAGTACCGAATTAATAAAAGAGTCAATAAAAACCCACATAGAATCCAAGTGACGGTTGTGTGTAGAGCTCTCAGTTATGACAAAGGCTGGAAATGATCTTTACCTCTGACTTTTCCTTCCCCTCAGTAGACTGATTTGTCTCCTGATGAAAAGGAAAAGGGTTTTTGAGCAAGGACTAGAATTAGGATTAGGGTTCAGAAAATTGAAACATATATAAGTGAAGAAATAGTTGTTTTAAGAGCCCTCAAGGACTCTGAGGTCTCAGGTTGATCTTGGCTCGTAGCTCTTGTTTTCATTCCATTCACAGATCTGTGCTCTGATCAATAGCAGAGGAGGCATGTGCTAAATCTGGAGTTAAGTTTGGGATTCAGAAATGTAAAGAACAGGAAGACAATTGATGGTTGGTGTCTATAGAGCTCCTAGAATTTGGAAAAGGATTTCCTTTCTTCAAGTTGAATAGTCCTGGTGAACGGCATAGGTAGAGGGATAGTTTTGGGTCTTAGGTTATGGTTCAGAAACGTAGAGCCTGTAGAAGCCAAGTAGTTGTTAGTATTTTCAGAGCCTTCAAAGTATAGTTGGAAATGCACTACACTTGTCCACTGCTCTGCTAATGCACTTATTTTATACTCATATGGTAACACATTACTTATTTTTGGTTTTGTCCATTTTACAGGCCTTACTGAAATTTGACTCTTCAAAATCTCTCCTGACTGTTACAAATTTACAGGTAAAAAAAATCTGAAAGAGCTAAAAATGTTATGCTAGACATAAATATTTATTTGTCTGGCATCAATTAGAGATTATTTGGTTCAGAAAATATACTTGTTATTAGTAAAAACCAGTAAATAGAAAACATACTCTCCTCAACAGTTTACTATTTCCTAAATTTTAAATTTTATGGCTGACCTTTCAAGGGAGAAGCAAGTACCATTATCACTATTTTTCAGATGAGAGACCAAATATGCACAAATCTGTGACTTGTCTGTGCAAAGCATACTGGTAGAATTATTCAGGTTCTGTCATGATATGTAGGGTCTGGTGTTTATCCTGCTAAAATACCAAGAACATCAGTCATCTAGCCTTATAATTTCTATCAATCAGAGCTGTCCTCATAGATTTGTCCTAATTCAGAATGGGGCTGAAGTCTATTTCTGGGGGAGGGAAGGTGAATCTGTAAACCAGTTAATGAACAGTCATTTCTCATTTTAATTAAAATCACATGTTCATCAATGACTTCTTTTTTGTTTTTCAGTTTTAATCATTTTTTTTTTCATTTGCCTTGTCACAGATCCATTGAGCCAGTAGGGGTAAATGTTAGCAGAATGTGGAAAAGAAGCTGTACCATAAAAACAAATTGATAAAGTAGAAAAAACCCCACTTTTTTCCTCCACTTTTCTCTCTTTTGTTTACAGTAAGCTTGTGTGTCTCCTACAACAGTCGATATTATAAGACAGAAATGAGATGTCTATCTTGACAGCTTTTGATCTAACTAGTTTCAGATTTATTTTGAAGTTGTGCTTTATCTTGAGCTTTTGATTTGAACACTTCACAGTCTATATGGGGCTCTTATTGGTCTCCTTATGATTTTGCAAAGATTTTTTGTAGACTTTCAACTTCTAAATTTATTAATCTAAAGTGAGAATATTAAAATCAAGATAAAACAAGGGCGCTATAATGAATAACAAAAAGATTCTATGAAATATGCTACAATGGTCTGATACAAGAATTTTTTTCCTTGCTTAATCCTTCTAGTTAGGGTAAATTGTAGCAACAGACTTTCCTTTGAGTTGAGATTTCTGAACTACAGATTTACCTACATATTTTTTTGTGACCACCTTAGCTCAAAGGGTGCTATGGACAATGCAGAAAACTAGAACTCAGAGTAATAGCTATAACTTCATCCCACCTTCTAGTGGAAAACTAATCACTGAGGCTGTAGGAGGTGCTACTAAGGGGTGAATTAAGTTTGGAAAGGAAAACAGTAAGTCATCCATAATGACTAAGACCTTAGTACTAATATTGATGTTAATTGTTGATAAACATTGTTACTGATAGAAGCAGAATATGCCTTGAACAAGAAAAATGTAAAATATATCATTTCAAATAGTCCCAATTGTTAACTTTTTTGTAGGTACTGGAAGACATATTTAATTGGAGTCTGTCTTTAACAATGGTGCCGCTGTGCAACCAACAAATTATGAATAAATTAACCTTAGCTAAAATGCATTTCATCATTTGCCTTTCTGCCACAATAAATAATATACCTGAAAAAGTGGAAAAACACATCTATTCTGTTGATAACAACAGCTTGAATGAGCCAAGCAGAATTACAGCATCACATGTAAAAGGTAATTACAAGGGTGGTGGAAAAGTGCATTTATTCTACAACTTGTTTCAAGCATAGATTTTCCACTTTTAACTCCATATGCATTAACATGTCATATTATAAAGAATATTCAATTAAAAGTTGCTGGGAAAATAAGTCATTATTGAAATAATAAGCATTAAGATTTTTGAACTTTTTTTTAGCTAATATCTCTAATATTATTAGAGCTGTATTCCATTCTTCCTCACTTATTTTGATATTGAAAGTCCCATTTATAAATAGAGAAAAAAGGGGCATATTCATCAAATTACTGAGAATGCTTTGTCTGAATCTATTAACCTAGAATCATAGAATCATTTAGGTTGGAAAAGACCTTTAAGATCGTCAAGTCCAACTGTTAACCTCTGAAATTTCATCTAAAATGTATTTTACAGTTGAAACTGATAAAAATTCAAGACAACAGGAACAAAGAGGCACAATGGTGCAGCTCGTTGACTGTAAAGATGAATTAAATATGGCCATGCTGAAGGTAATTTGGGGTTTTAGGAAAAAAGGCATAAGAAACTGCAGATTGATCTAAAAACATTGCTAATGCTTTCAGTGTAACAGAAATTATGATGGGAGGATGGCATGAGTAAGACGACTAGAAATTTCTCTTTCTAATCTGATTGTAATCTTCCTAGCCATACATGAAGTCTTGGTGTTTTGGTGCAGTTTTTCAAACGGTCTCCCTGGGAAATATTGTCATGATCAGATCTCAGTATGACTGTTTCAGCATCAAGGGTAAAGACTGAATGGGATTTCAAGGATAAAATAATTTTTCAGAGGCTGGCGCCTGTACAACATGTCAGAGACCCTTTGATGGGGCAGTATGCTCTACATATAAATGGAAAACCATTCTCTACCATATGTAAATGTGACAAATTTTTCATGTTCCTCTTTCTGATACTTTATTTTGGAGAAAACTTACCACAGCTTATTAGCTTCTTTGTTTGGAGGGAGTTGGTTTGTTTCTTTGTTTGTTTCTTCATTTCGTATTTGTTTTGTTTAATTGTAATTCATGCTTGGCAGTTTCGCATCACAAAAAGACCAAAATTGAGGGCTGACATACTCTTCTTTCAAAGGCATCTTCCACTTTGGACGTATCTACTTTTGGCCATTGTTACAAACAAAGTAATGTACAAAATACAGCTGGAGAAATGGAGGATGATTTCGTATGGTAATTGGTATATGCCATACACTAGAAACTTGAAAGTTGTAGTATAGCTTGAAAACAGCATCTTGAAAATAACTAGAATAGAAATATTAAATTAATTTGAATGGGGCTTGTTTAAGAGACATATTTTTTTACCCTTCTGATTTTTCTTTAACCATTCTATTCTTTTGCGTTTTTTTGGGTAGAGCTCTGAATTCATTGAGGAAACTGGTCAAAAAAAGATATTGGATGATGCAAACCGTTGAATTATTTTTGAATTCTGCTGAGAGCTCTGTGATTGAGATTTTATTTAAAATTAACTTTCTTTTAGATTTGGTTTTTACAGCTTCTTACAACTTTGTTTTTTGGAAAGACTGTAAATTGCAGTTAACTTTCAGGATACATGCTGCACTCAAGGATCTGTCAAAGTATAGAAAAGAATGTAATACTTGAAATATGTTTGATATTGTATTTTAATATTGTATTTTATTGTTTAAAATTACTAAGCATAGTAAGAAGTATAGAATAAAATTACCAAGTATAGCTGTAAGATAATGATAAGAATACAAAATTATTGAGTAATATTACTAAGCCTTAAAATATGTAGTTAAGCATAAATTGCAATAGTACAGGTACAGTTAAGATGTTGCTACTTTCAGCACATTGAATCTGTAAACCTGAAAAAAGCAAAATTAACCTTCCATGCTATTTATAGAAAAGGCTTATTGTATTCAAGTTGATTTGGTTTAGGGTGCGATGGATAGTAGGCTATAAGAGAATAAAATACTTTTAAAGAAATTTTTATTTCTTTCATTATTATTTGAAATCATACAATACCGTGTTCTTCTCTAGGGGATTTTATTGACAGAAGCTGAAGAAAGTCTTAGCCATCTTGTGCAGAACATACAGGACAAATACGAAGGGGAGGTATCTCGGTGTTCTGCTGAAGATTTAGAGGCTCTTACTGAGGCCAAACTTCAGCTTGCTGCTATTTCTCAGCAAAGGCATCAAGCAGCTTTCAGGTAAGTAATATTATGAACGCCCTTATGTTGCACAGCCTTGACTGCAGAAGATTAAAAAAAAAAAAAAATCCAGCAATTTTTTCTTTGAATTCTTTACATCTACATTAATATTCTAAATCTTAGTAACCAACCATAATAACCCCAGTAGTATATCTACAAATGTAAGTTACACTGGAATTTCATTTTTTATTATTGCTTTATTTTACTTTTTAAAAGATCATCAGTTATTGGCCTATGATTTCTCTGAGGTGCTTTTGTGATAGTGTTATACAAAAACAAAGAAAAAGCTGCAATGTTCACTGTTTTTGTTAAAAGTAAAAGTCTGCATATGTTAGGTCATGCAGTTTTTATAATTTTAAAGTGTACAGCAAAGCACTAATGTTACCTCTGAACTCCTGAATTCTGCTTTGTTCTAGAATGCCCTGTATTACTGTCCTAAAAGAACATTTCCTCTTGATGTACTTATTGGTGTTGGATTAAAATGTTAAAATTATATTTTTAAAATTAATTTGATTAAAAAGCATTGATGTAACCTTTAACATATTAGAATAGAATTTAGCAGACATTAGTTATTTGTTAGCGATAGTGTGTAAAATACTGTTGTATTTACATGATCTGCCAGATATTTTCTCCAAATTATAATTTCCAAATTCTGTAATTTTTTTTGAGGCTCTGAATTCTTTTGGAGAACTTAATGAAATTACAATTGTGCTGTTCTTTGAATATATGGGGCATACAGAAACATTAATTCTTTAAGATGTTAAATTCTGAATGTGTTTTTGATCTTTTAGCTAAGAGGATTCTTCTGTTTAGCATACCTGTGATTTTAGATTAATTTGTATAAGAAGGCTAAAAGTTTAACAATACATAATTTTTATTAGTGTCAAGCTCTTTTTATCTAATTTTTTATTAGGTTGAAAAATCTTTGAGGGTACAAATTTTTAACTAGAGATGCAGCATATAGAGGTGTAGTGCTGTCACTTTCCAGACTGTCCTGAGATTAGGTAGAAGGTAATCAGTATTTGTAACTTCTGTTTGGTCTAATCTGACTGAACACATGAAAATTATTACAGTAAATCTTACATTATAATAAGCACCAAGCAAAATGCAAAATTAACATATTTTTATTGCTGGAATACTGGTGAAGATTGCTGTAACGCTCTTACTGATGAAGCAGTAGGTGATTCAGCAGGTCAACAGAAAAATCAGTCTCAATTTTTTTTTTTCCTTTTTACCCAATTAGCAAAAAATAAAAGCAAACTATCTTCATTCTTCCAGCTGTCTCAGATGAATAAACAAACCTCCAAATGAGAGCGCCTTTAAATAGCACAATTCCTTTTTAGCTGCTATGGTAGAGCAATAGAAAAATAAAATTAACAAGGATAGGAGCTTCACAGTGCTGTATAGAGTACTGAATTGAAGACAGAGTGCTGCAGCATGGTCTTTCACCTGGATTTTGTTTATGTTATTTTGAAAGATAGAAGTTTCCCAAAAGTTCAGATATTAGGGCTGTAATAATTTAGTAGAAATGTCATTAGTGAAGATGTGAAGTAAGAACTTGTAGGCTATTTGTGGACATTTCTCGTCGTGAAATATCAATCTATTTCAGTGCCTTTTGAATTAGATTAATTTACCATAAATTTGTCAAAGAGAAAACAACAAATCATTGGACAGTGACCTCATCATGCTTTTGAGTGCCATGTGGATTTTATAAAATTATTGTATTAGTAACTAAGGACCAGTATCCAGCCTTATGAAATATCCTGTGCATAAACCTGGTTTAGCTTGATCCTAGGTTTGCTAAAACCTGTTTTAGTAGAGTTCTGACCCAGACTCTCTCACCCTGCTAAACTGGTTCCAGTATGCAGGCCATTTTCAGTGCAGGACCCTTCTTTTTGACATGCAGTTATATCCTGAGTGTAGTTTCTCTTTGGCTTATAACTTGCCTTAGACTGAAGAAACTTTTTTTAGAGTATCAAGGGTTCCAATGGATGTCAAGCATTTTATGGTTCCTTTTTTGGGAGACTCAAATTTTTCACAGGTGTTTTAATGGGCCTTATATATTGATAGTGGGTAGATAGCAGGAAAAAACCCCCACCAACAAACAAAGCAAGGGTTTGGGTTTTTTTAACCTATTTTGCAATTTTATTGCACTGCCATCCATGGAAACTGCTGATATATCTGCCTCAGATACAAATGAAACATTCCTTCAGACAGCTGAATGTTTCCTGCCTGCCAGCCTAGAAATCAAACTTTGCATGATATTACAGAAATTCATCATTTTTTTCCTTTGGCGAAATGACTTAGTGGTGAAATTGTTATAGTCAGCTGTACTTCCCTATTTTGATCATCTTGTCACTTTCTGATTCAGCTGATGAAAGGATGTGTATTTTGTCAAGGGAAATATATAGACGCATCACTCTTACTGACAGCAGAAGAGGGTCACAAAAATTTCATCAAGGGAAGCTTCTACATTACAGCTTCTGTCTTGCAAAAAATTTATGCCTCAGAATAAGTTTATGTATAGGACTAATTCCGTTGATCTCAAGGACAGTACTTACGTGGTGTCCCCTCTAAGTATGTGAGCTTTCTAATTACCCAAATAGGTGCTTGTCTGCTTAAAACAATACATATAAGAATCTTTGGGCTTGTGGTCTACCTCTTACTCATGAAATTTATGTGTAAGCATGTAGGTAAAAATGGCCTCATTTTCAGAATTGCTAAATGTTGACAACAGCAGTAAACTGGAGGCAGTGGTGCTCAGGAAGTTAGGTTAATATTTCTTAAAAGCCTGCATATACTCTTGGGTGCTGCACCTTCTCCAACTTACTTGAGAAATGTTAGCCGTAGCATCTCAAAGAATGTTTTGAGAAATGTCAGGTTTTGCTCTAATTTTAACCTTGATGCCTGGTTTCAGGGGAAAACTCTCCTTAATAAAAAGAAAGAAAAGCAGTTGGGATATTTCATTGTGTTATCCTTTCTGTCTGTGTTGCATTTATAAGCAGATTCTGTTTCATCTTTTCCATTGTTAGAGAGAAGGTTATCATCAAATTCAACATTGATTTATTCTGGTTTCATTTAGTCAAATAAAACTGAGGTAAAGGGATGATGAAGGAGATTCATAAGGATTGAATTCTGGGAGCTGAAAGACGAGATATTAACAGTTTTGGTTCTCATTGTTACTTTGGGGTCGTTTTGTGCTGAATTGGTGTAATCCATCCAAGTCTGCTTCACAAAACCACCAAGCAGGATAGAATCAGAAATGACAGGAAGGCTTTAACTACCCTCTTATGTCTGGAGGTTATCCATCCTGTGGTTAGATACATGTTGGCACAATAATGTGAGTAATTTCAGAGTAGTGCTGCTCTTGTTCTGACTTCTTTGTGCATGATCAAGAACTTTGCCTTTACAATGATTAGTCTAGAACTTCTCAAAAGCAGTAAATTCACACAGAGCCTGAATCTCTCTTGCATTAAAAGCTCTTTACAGTGTTCTGGCAGTGTGAAAAGGACTTACGGTGTTCATAATTTTTTTTTTCTTTTTCTTCATAGCAGCCAGTCTCTATGTAAAAAGACAGCATAGATGAGAATTTTGGTTATACATTTTTAACAATCAGCCTGCTGAAAAATCTTTTAAGAGGTGAGCTAGGGATACCCTCAGGTACTTTTGCATCATTAGGAAAATATGTTTCAGCGGGTAGAGAATAAGTAGAATTGTAAAAAAAATAAATAAATAAAACAACCCCAGAAATGTTTTAGGGAAGAGGTAGGAAAGTAGAGATTTACAGATGAAGGGGAAAATGTACAATTACAGATGGGAAACTAATACCATGAGACATTGGTTTTGGCAGTTCTCAGAATATTTTGAGTAGCGTGTTCTTTGGGCAACAAATCCTGTTGTGAAAAAGATCCTACTATGTTGGTTTTGCAATTGTCTTCATATCATGAAAATAATAGTATTCACAAAGACTGCTGTTATACATTTTTATAGATGTCATGAAAATTGAGCAGTATATCTGAAAGCTTTAAAAAGACAGCATAAAAAGGAAAAACCCCTAGTAGTTAATATTTTAAGAAACCTGAAATATTTTGAGATCCCAACTCACAATTTTTTGAAATGTGGGGTTGAATGCTGCACCAGTCCTAACAGCGTCTGTATCTTTCTAGATGCTTTTTGGGGTGAATTCCAGAAAAGGATTTATGAGGGGGAGCGGGGGGCAGTGGGCTCAGTGCCATGTGATTGCTTACTGACAAGGTTTTGCCAGGATTGCACATGGCTCAATTTTTGGTTGATGGAGTTTACTAAGATCCTGTGAGTATTTGGTCATGTGGATTTAACAGAAGGTTTAACATATAGCCTGGAAAGGCTTTAAGGAGGAAGCTGTTTTCTTATCTCTCCAGTTGTGGATGAGATACAGAACTCTCCTATTTTGTCATTTTCGGTATGTTTACATCTTCTAATTTCTAAAAGCCCATCCCTGAAGACAGATATGTGTAACTGAAGCTTATACTGGAGTTCTGTTTTGATTGTTCCAACAGATTTATCTTGGTTTATCCATTATTATTGGGGTACGTCTGTTACTGGCAAAACTTTTTCTGTTACTGCTGTTTTCTCACTTTCATACTGCAGTGCCTACAAATTACAGAATATAATCCAAGTGCAATTTTTTTGTTCTACTGAAGCAAAAATTGATAACTGCTGACAGACATCTCTGACATAATCAGAAATGAAGTAACCATCATAATAAAAGCATAAAATGGCAAATATCATTAGTATTTTTTAATAACATTGTTCTGTATCACAGTGTTGCTTTGGCTTTCTCTGCAATTCGACTTCTCCAAAATGCAGAAATTTTTAGGATGGAAGTGACACATTTTCAAGAAGAAAAGGATGAAAGGGAGTGTTTGGTATGTGTGGATATTTGTTTTAAACTACTATTGCTTAGTATATGAAGTCTTGTATTGAGTGATTTTCAGAATACTAGAACATAGCAGTCATCTGTACTATGTGGTTACCATTAACCTGGGGAGAAAGTGATGTATGACATGCTTCAGATACCTGCTTGCCTATAGTGTATTCAATATGTCTATAATCATAATTTTAATTTGTACGTGGTTAGGAATTACAGTTTTTGTTTGTATACTCTCAAATGGCAGCATTGAAAATCTTTTGTTTAAAAACACCCAAACAAACAGAAAGTGAAAAAACGGGTATCAGGTGAAAATCTTGTATTATTCAGTTAAGGTATTTTAGGCTTTTTGATTGAAAACCTACTCAGAGTATCCTCTTTCAAAGAGCTAGACCAACCACTTCACGTCATTGCTGTGTTCCAAATTCAGCAAGATTTCAGCTGACTTCTGTTGTCTAACACATAGGGATACTGACCTATACTTTGGAAAGCCAATGTGCAAAACCTATTGGTAATACACACACACTCACTCTCGAGCGTGCAGTGAGTCAAACTGACTCACGTGGACAGAGCAATTGAGCAGTGAGGCCAGATTTGTAACACACATAACGAGACTGGACTTTTCTTGCGTGCAGTGTAATTATTCTCTGTCTTTGTTGCATATCAGGGTCTTCTGTCTTTCTGCACTTGCTCCTACATTTTCTTAGGACTGCCCTGTAGCCAGTAACTGAGTTAGGGCTATTTTTTTTGACTCATTTGCATCAATGCAAGTCACTCATTATGATTTTTTATATAACACAAGTGGTGCACTGTCCATTTATTTCTTGCTAGAACAAACTTTAGAATATAGACTATAGAATTTTAGTAGTAGAAAGACTGTTCATAATACGTGAAGATGGCACAGGGACTTGAGCTGAGGATTCTCCCAAACACTTCCAGTACTATATTACATTAATATTTGTTTCTAATCACCAGAAACACTAAAAAACTAGAAATCAAAAATGAAAAATTTCTTTCTAATCACTAGTGAGGTACCCAAACTTGATATTGATCCTGCTTTACAATTAGACTTTTATGTGCATTAGAGTTTTGTGTAATGTGCCTGTTTGAGGAATAAAATCCAAACTATTAGAATTACTCTCCATTGACGCATATAGTATATGGATATATTTATGGACTGTCCCATAAAAACTGGTTTAATTATAATTTGTTACAATTCTTTTTTTTTTCCTGCAGATTAGAAGTTAAATAATAATCAGCCTCCTGTTATTAAAAAAAAATGTATCTACCCTTCAAATAAACTTCTGGTTATAATTATGTTATTATTTGTAATATATTTGTATTAGTTTGATTTATTTTTAGACTGACACTGCTCTGTTGCTTTGTTTGTAATAAAGTAGTTGACTTGGAAAGTAAAATTTCTCTTGCTTTTGGAAATTATTAGGATGCGTATGTTGAAGATGTTCGACTGCCTCACAGTATAACAGCACAAGATCACATGAATGTACATCTGTGGCTAAGGTGTCGTACAATGTTAGTGACTGCGCTAGTAACACAGATACTTGGTGTTGGTGATATGGAAGGTATTACCCTTTTTTGGTTTAGACTTTTGGATTATAATGGGCAAGTGAGCCTATTCAGACACAATTCTTATTCATAAATAAAAAATAGTAACATTAGTTTGGGGGCTGTATTATCACTGAGCAATTATTTGTATTAAATTCATCCAATGCAATAAGGAAAATACATTCCTGAGTACAGTCTCTCCCTAGAGCATGTAAACACAAAGCATTATAATTATTTTCTTTTAATGATAATATCTTTTGATAAATCACTTGTGTGTGAAAAAGTTTCAAATGTTCTAATATAATTAAGTATGCCTGTTTGAAAAAAGTTGCTACATACTTCTAGTTTCAAAAGTCTCAAAAGTTTTTTTCACTTTTTATATCTCCAATAAGTGAAATGTTCCTATATATCCCCCCAAAATGGTCCAGATTCTTTTTTTTTAAAGAATTTAAGCGAGACTACAAAATACATTTATTGCAGTTTGATTGTGAATAAAATGTTTTTCATTCCTTAGTTCTATGAACTTGGTATAAACTCTGACACTCACTGAAGTATCAAAATCACAGTCTAAGTCTGTAGCCAAACTCTTATTTGAGCTCTTCTGAATAATTCCTGTGAAGGCTGTTACTATTTTGGGATGATAACTAAGATCAGATTTTTGAATATGTAGAATATGTTTTATGGGTGAGAATGACATCTGATCTACAAAATCTAATTATTTCTTCTGGTGGCTTACATATAAAAATGTATTTGCATGAACTTAAACCAAGTGCAGTGTAAAAACTAAGTAGTTTTTCTTTCTTTTTAAAGTGAATTTGGCACAGAATCGATGAAATGGTAAATGTAGAATCTATAATGTCAGATTTTCTGTAACTTTTTAGCGTGGAAGTGACTTCTTAAGAATGGTAGAAGATACCGTGAAGTCTTTTCTATTGTATTTTTACTATTATGTATTCCCTTCTTTTAGAAAGGGATGTGGCTGAACGCAGAAGTGTGATAAAAGAAGTAATACTAGAGGCAGAAGCCTTTGGTGACAGCGAGACTCAGGCTGAAATGATGGTGCAAGCTGCAATTCTTGACCTGCAAGAAAAACGTCCCGTGGCAGGCATTAAACTTCTATTGCAGGTTTGAGTACAAAGGAGAAACTGTTCGCTTTTCTTTGACGCATTTTTCATGTGGTCAGAACAGCTGATGCCAGCATTAAATAAGCTTGAAATAGTGCCTCTAAAATAGATTTTTTTTTTCACTTTGTGTGATTTGTCCTCATAAATAGACAGCAAAAGTTGTAACTACTTTGGTTTATGTTGTCTATGTCCAAACAGAATACCATCAGTTTACTCCAAGAGGATACATTTATTTCCCCTCCAGCTTCTTTGACTCTTGTGAAAAGTATCCTTCTGCTGGCAGACATACTAACACTGCAAACAGGAGAGGATACAGAACGTTGCTCTTCTACAGCGGAACCATTAAACTTACTAATTTTGGCACATGAGCTTACCATTAAAGCAGTGAGTATATGTTGGTGATTTACACAGCATTTGCAAATCCTTTCAATTATCTTAACTATCTATTCCGGAAGCTATTGTAACAATTTATTAAAAAGGGCTATTCCTATTAACTGATCACTTCAGTTTTCCCTAGATCACATGGTGTAAAGAATAATTCATCTTGCCAGACTTGTTTATGCATATTCATCATGCATACTCATGTATGTAGTCCGGTATTTTCATACAATTTAAAAATAATGAATAGTTGCAAAATGTACAACCATATGTGAAAACTGAAGTAGGAATTTTGACTTTACAGCATGTCCCGATCGCCTTATTTCCACGAATGAAAAGTTTGACTGGTCCACACATGTTATTTTCTTTTTCTTTTCTGGCCTTTGTTGGATGTCACATTTCTTTGTAGAAATGACAGTTTCTTTCTAGGGCTTGGGTTACTTGGGAGATCTATTTCTTAAAGACTGATTCGAGGGAGCTTGCTTTTAGAAACCAAAGCCTAACATTAATAAATTTGATCAAGAGTTCATTGAAATTGTTCGTTTGCTACCAAACTCCTCTCCAAAGAAGACAAGTACAAACTGAAGTAAAGGAGTTCAGGAGCATCAAGCCCTTTTCTAGTGCTCTTTTACAAGACACATTTGAGTTCCAGGCTTTTGCTATACGTAACTTACTTTTTCAAATTGCTGTTTAATTTGCTGTCTGCAACTTGATTTTACAAAGCTTACTCTTTTCATAGATTTTTGTTTGTGGAGAACCCATTGAACGGCAAATAGAAGACAGTACATTGACTTGCCTGGTCCTACCTACAAAAAATATCTACTTGCCACATATCAACTTGCTAGCCCAAGTCAAAATGAGAATTGGTAAGAAAAATGCAAGTCATTATTATTTTTAATTTTTCATTAATTTTCATTCATATTTCATGCAACAGCAGATAAACTGATGCATCAGAAGTGAATGTAGTAAATCAATTGTTTTCATTATACAAATAAAATACTTGGAAAACCAATAGTAGATGCCTGTTTGGCTCCATGCAATGTGTGTAAGCAAGGTACAATTCTTATGGGAACTGCGATCAGCGAAGGCTTAAATATTAATGTTATAGCTTGATGAAACTAATGGGAACTTCAGGTTTTTTTAAGTGGTAGTTAACAATCTTTTCCAACTTCTGTACAAAGCATTCATTCTGTGAAAACTTCGTGTATATGTTCCATCTCTCTGGAAGCAGTTATCTGGGAACTAACTAAGGTATCAAATCATATGGAATAATAGTGATAGTTTTCTATCCCAATAAAATACATAGTGTCTGTTATTGTTGTCACCCTTTAATTGAACAACTTTTCTTGGTAACTTTTCTTTATATAGAAACTTGGAAATATGCTGAATAGTAACAAAAGATAACCTTTAAGATTTGTCAGACTTGTTGCTGTATAGCAAATATAGGGAGAGGGATATTGTCTCCATGTTCCTTCTGCTAAGCTTAATTTGGTGTATATCAGATTTATAATGGACTAGAATATCTAGAAATCACTTACTGCACTTTGGTTCGCATTGTGGAGCAGCCTCAGAGTGTTCTAGATTCTTTTTCAGGAAGATATGCTCCAGGAGCATATCGGTGCATCCCAACCACTACTTTGTATTCAGCCCTTAGGACTAGAATAGCGGTAGTCCGAAGTAAACACTCTGAAATGCATCTTCTGTTGCTGTCAGGCCTTTAACACCAGCTGGTTTGCTCTAGAGATCCACTCTTATTGTGCTTTTTACTGCTTGTCAGTGCAGGCATAGCCAGACTAACTCATACTAATGGCCACGCTTGACCAGTTCCTGTTTCTGAATCCACATTTTTAGGAAGAGCCTATGAATACAGATGGATATTGGGGAGTACAGTTTAAGAGGTATGCAATACGTCAAAGAAGCCTTTAGCACTGGTTAGTACAAAAGGCATTTGGGAATTTGGAAATCCTCAGAGAGGTTTGTTTTGCTTACAACTGCCAGGTGAAATAAAGTTATGAAATGCCTTACTTCTAGTCTTTCCAGCTAGTTTGTGAAAGGGTTGATTTGTGTAGCCTGAGCTGCTTCTGGATGGCCTAGGTAAACCTCAATGGCATCATAAAGTAGTGAAACAACATTATAATTCTGTATTTATATCCATTAATCACTTGGATTTTTGAGAATTGGATTGTAACAGTAGATATGTAATAGCATTTATCTAAGGAAGTTCCTTCTTTTTGCATAAATTGGTTTTCTATTATATAATTTACTAAAACGGTCTTTTTTTTTTCTTTTTTTTCCCTCTTAGGACTCACATTAGCTGAAAAAGTAGCTTGTACACCTGCAAGAGGAGATCCACTGCAATGGCTACGTGCTGTCAAACATTTAGAATCAGCATTGGAGCTTTGCAGAGCATCTGCAACAAAAAAATTAGATATGGAAGCTGAACTTCTTTTTCAGATAGGTAAATAAAACCCAGTTTGTACATCATGCTTGCCTTCCTAGGCAGTGTTATGCATGTGGCCTCTCTTAAAATGGAGACATTTCACTGTAAATATAGAACAGCTTTGGATATTTCTCACCCTGTCTAGCTGCAGGACTCTCTCTGTATGTTATCAGGGATCAAAGGGTGTAGCCAATGAGATTAAGGACACTGTAGAAAGCTAATCAGCTTCTTTGCATCAGTCTGAACTAAAGAAGATGAAAGGCTCAAAGTATTTCTAAATGATTTAACAAAGCTAATGAATTACACATTGTTCGCATGCATTTGGATTTTAGTGGCATTATGTTTTGCACCAGGAGGTGTTGGTTTGTTAGGATTCCAGCCAGAAAGACACTCAAGACTCTGTAAAGTATCTCTTAAAATGCCATTTATTGGAGTTAACACTGCAACAGTTACGAAGAAAAAGAGGATAGTGTAAATAATCTTATGTCCCTACAGATGCTGAGAACTCCAAGTTGTGCAGTATTGAACGTGCTTCCAATAGGGGAATAGCACAACATGCAGATCCTGGCTGTGGAAAGGTTGCCTCATTTTGGTCTTTTGAGCTGTTAGAGGATTTTCTTAAAAGAAAACAATTGTATTCATCATTTCTACTGTCAAATAAAAAGCATATTCGCATACGAACTTCTTGCTGCACTTTCACAGAAAGGGCAGGCGGTGGAATCACTGGTACTGAGAAGATGGTGCCAGCAGGCTCTTGTGTTACAGCTGGCTGGCAACATTGATCCTGCGGGTAAAGGATGCGCGCAGCACAACACAGGCCCGACGGCCACGCTGTATGGGCGGCATGGCACAGCGCTGTGCCTGTGCATTAACTCCTCCGTGTACAACGGTCTTCTAGTTAGGATCACTACATGTTTGGAGTCATTATGATTCCAAAGTTTGATTATTTTAGCTACTCTGGGAAGTGATTTGTTATACAAGCATTGTGCATTACATTTTAAACAAACTGGAAAAGATTTTGCTTATCAGGAAGAGAATAGGTAATGCACTATGTTGTTCAATTTCCCTGGAGGGAAAAACAGGTTGGGTTTTACAGAAAAAAAAAAAAAAAAATCTTGCAAATCTACTTTCTATATTTCTTTCTTAGGTAAGGTGGAACGCCAGATAACTGAAACAGGCAATAACAGGTCATCTCGAGCTGTTGAAACCCTGTTGGAAGCTATAAAACTCAGCCAGCAACATGATCAAAAACTTGAGTAAGAAACTAGCTATATAACTTCCAAAAGAATTTTAATCACACATGAATATAGTGTTTTGACAGTTTTCTGAGATTTGGTGTGGGACTTCTATTATGAAGTATCTTTTATGTTTTGGAGAGTTTTCTGTTGCAGTATAGAAGAGCTACTGTATATTTATTCCCTTACTTAAAACAAATGCTGAGAACATTATTTAAAAGCATATTTTAGAGCATACAAAGTTACAGATTTCTCTTCTATTTCCAAATTTGTACCCTCTCTGTCAAAACCAGGAACAGGGCTATCAATTAAACTGGGGTTTTATTCATATTTCAGAAGATGAGCTGTGGTCTGCCCCCTTCCAGATAATTGAAATCCAGCTTGAAAAGGTTAGCAGCCAGAAACAGTCAGAAGAAAGAGGCAGAAGGAGTATAGGAAATGTGTTTGTAACAGATATCAGGACAGTGACTTTGGCATTAGTTATCAGCATAGAAGATGCCTGAAGAGCTGAGCCAAGCCAGCCAATAAATTCTGTCAAGCAGCTCTGATCCATTGGACTTTAGTTTTTTTTTAGTTTCTTGACCAGTCTTAATGAATAATGTGCCACGTCTGGTTACAGACAGTGTAAAGGCAGCAATTTACCTTGCTTGTTTGGGTATTCTGTTACTTAAGTTAATGAACCAGAACTCTGAACGTAGAAGCAGCAGCATAGTAATAAACCTCTACAGGCAGTCAGCATGATGGAAGATAGTACAGAAATGGACTGTGGTGATGTTTTGCAAGTTTAATTTGCTACACTCTTATTTAATTTACTACCCTCTTTCTGAAAGAATGTACAGCAACATTGATGGACCTTGGCTTTCTTATTTTAGAGAACTAAGCATCCCAATCACCTTTATATAAGCCCGCTGATATCTATGGGATTGTTTAATTAAAGTTGTTTCTTGATATCTCAAAACCTTTTTTTGCTAGCAAGACTAGAAAGTTAACTAAATTGTCACCAACTAAGTGTAGAACTTGCCATCTTCCCACTTAGCTTGCCCTATCTTGAACTGTACAGCACTCTGCTTTTGTATTTTGCTTTGCACAAATCATACCAAAGCTGGAGTTTATTGTACTACATAAACACCTAACCCTGTGCAATATGACTCTGGCCAGAACAGTAACTATGTGAGCAGGAGTTTGTTGCTATGCTTAGGAAAGCTAATTCATAGGTGAGACCTGGAGAGCTCTACAGAGCCAGGAGGAACCTGCATAAAAAGACTGTTCTAAACCTACAGGGAATAGAAATGCTGGAGAAGTTCTCCAGATACAGTGATTTTTAGCAGGTTGAGGGAAGTAATTCTGCCCCTATGCTCTGCTCTGGTGAGACCCCACCTGCAGTTCTGCTTTCTGCTCTGGGGTCCTCAGCACAGGAGAGACAGGGACCTGTTGGAGCGGGTCCGGAGGAGGGACACGAAAATATTCCAAGAGATGGAGCACCTCTCCTGTGAGGACAGGCTGAGAGAGTTGGGGTTGTTCAGCCTGGAGGAGAGAAGGCTCCAGGGAGACCTTGTAGCAGACTTTCAGTACTTAAAGGTGGCTTACAAGAAAGGTGGGGACAGACTTTTTAATAGGGCTTGTAGCGACAGGACAAGGGGTAATAGTTTTAAAGTAAAAGAGGGTAGATTCAGACTAGATATAAGGAAGAAATCTTTTTACTACAAATCTACAATTTGTAGATGCCCTAACCCTGGAAACGCTCAAGGTCAGGCTGGACAGGGCTCTGAGCAACCTGATCGAGTTGAAGATGTCACTGCTCACTGCAGGGGAGTTGGACTAGGTGACCTTTAAAGGTCCCTTCCAACCCAACCCATTCTATGATTCTATGATTTTTGCCTGGTTTATAATACTACTATACTACTGTAAAAATAACTGAAAGGAGAAGGAAGTATAGGAGGAGAATGGGAATTGGTGAGCATAGTCTGTCTGAAGATGTAGAGTGTTCTGGTACAGAATTCAGAACTGAGAAGGTTCCTCAGCTGAGCCCAATGAAGAAACGAGAGACTGTTTTCGTCACTGTGGGTACTTGCGCTGATTCTTGGAAGAGTTTGACTGAAGACTCATACCCAAATTCAGCCAGCCATGTTTCAGGGAAACCAGGACAATGAATGCCTTAACTTGAGAAAGGAAGAGGAACCCATACAGGTTCTGTACAGAAGGATCACTTCCCTTACAGAATTACAGTTTTCTTACTAGATGTTTGCATTTATTTATTTATGGAATATTTGTAACATAATGCAAATTGTATTTGACATACTCTTAAATCAGTGTGTTATTTCTTACACATACCATAGGGATGTTTTAGACACAGTAAGACTTTAAAACAGGATCACATGGCTTTCTGAAAGAAGGTACACTTTAAGTAGATGATGGGGGCTGGATGAATGATTTATTTGGTGAGGCTGTCTGTCTAGTCTTACGCAGGAGTCGGATTGTATCATTGGAATGCTTACTTTGATAGTAACATTGATTGATCTGTGTGTTGTTTCTTACAGGTTAATAAGAAGATCATACCTTGAAATAGCACTTTTATATTTGCATTTTGCCACAAATAATGAGGATGTGTCACAGCCAGATAAGATGGTGCCTTCCAAATCAAACGTATGTTTTCTATCTTTTGGGTAGTGGCCTCTTCAAAGCAGGAAATATATTTCTGTTAGAACATTGTGCACCTTGCCAGACTATTACTTACAGTGCCTTATAAATCATACTGATACTGAAAATCCTACTAGAAAAATCACACAAAGAAATCATAGAGTACAGCAGTAGAATTTTATCTTGTTTGATGCTATTTTTCATGTTTATTGCATTGAATGATAACATTTAAAATATTTTTCTGTATAAAATAGGAAGAAACAGAACCAACAGTGTTTTCATTTCTGATTATGTACTGATTAATTTGTACCTTGCAAAGAAAACATAACATTCACTCCTGTTTTTTAAGTGCTAATATTTATACTTTAACAAATTTCAATTTTTCAGTAGAAATATGAGTGACAGCATGAGAAATATAAAAGGCTTTAACCATGTTAAAGTGGCTGAAAGCCATAGATTCGAAGTATAATGTGTAACATAAGAGAAAGGAGGTAATTAAGATTCCAGAAAATGGACAATTATAGCAAAACTATACAATAGTGACCGTAGTATGAGCTGATCTGAGAAAATTTTTATAGGAGCAGCCAGTTATTATGGTCTGGATAGTTTTTTCAATTTTAGCAATTAATCCATGGATTTACAATCAATGCTGATTTTTACAACTTGCAAATAAAACAATAATTCTGTAAGTAGGAGGGCTTTTTTCTATATTTAAAGTATATTTCACCATAATATATTTGGAATCCTAATTATGAACTGGTGTATAATTTTAGAACTCTTCTGGAGAGCTCTCTTCTCCTGAGGAGGCTCTGAAATCAGAAGGCTACAAAGTACAGTCCTGGATTGCAGTAAGAGCAGCTACACAGGTTGGTGCAATATTCTGAAGAAGTAATTTTGGGTTTTTTTTAATTTCATCTTATGCTACTTACACATGCAAACAAGACAAGAATTAAGGTTTCCTGAAATTTCTAGCATGGGTCTCATTTGAGGAAATGAAAATTACACTGTCTGAGTAGTGCATTTAATCTCTCTTGGACAGATCTGACTCTGTTTACCTCAACTTTGATTCAGTGCAAATAAAACAGCACACTGCCTGATATGTGTGCGCATGTATTTGACATGTGGGTAGACATCAGTGGCATCCAGGCGAGGATATCTGATTTGAAATCACTATGTGGTAATTAAGCTGTCAGCAGTAATGATTTATTTAAGTATAGTATGTACCATATGTCAGAGAGAAATAGAATATTTTCCTGACTTTAAAAAATATGGTATGTTGAGTAATTAATTTTTTGTCATCATCTTGGTAATCTCAGATTTTAAAATCTATGTAAATATTGTAGTGAACTGGTTCTGAATAAAATAAATATTATTTTTAGGTCAGTGAAGCTGTGCTTGCTTCTCAGCTATTAATTGGAATGAAGAGTGTTAAAGAACACAGCATGAAGGACGCAGTGCAACAGAAAATCCCAGAATTTGCTTCCATGGATCTTCTTACTTCATACAGAGATTTCTTACCTGGTATTCCTTTATGCCTAGTAATATTAGAACATTAAATAACTAATAAACTATATATGCCATGTAATCTAGTACCTAATTTTCATTTATGAAAAATTACAAGTCAAATTTGCAAAGTAAAAGCAAAATCCTCATCCTGCATAGCAGCACAAAATATTGAGTAGAGTAATGGGTCTTTAAATATCAGCCTGTGCATGTGTTCAACAGGTTAAGAAAAATTGCATTGTTTGCATACTGTGGCTCAGAAAGACAGAGTGCACATACTGCCATACTTTTATTAAAACAGATGGACCTTTGTCACAGGACTTCCCCAGACTGCTAGAATAAGTCTTGGCCCCCCTGTCAGTCATCACTGCTTTTTTTTTTCAAACACTGATTTAGAACAGATTTTTTCCCCTAGGTATATTAGCTTTCCCTTGGAGATTTTCAGTTTTAATTTTGATTTTGCAAAGACATGTTGGTGTTGAATAGCTTGTCTCTCCCTGCTTCCCTGCCCCCCCCC
>NW_010972587.1:13891738-13912347 GCF_000737465.1 Haliaeetus leucocephalus
CCCCCCCCCCAGCCCCCAAACAAACACCAAAACCAACAAACCCAATCTCTTGCAGTCATCTGCCTGGATACTGTATCTAAAAGTCAAAGTCAGTATAATAACAAATTTTCACTGTCTTTCCAGTCCAATGGATTATCATTTAGAGATGCTTCCATTAGCTTGATAGAACTTTGCCTTTCCCTGGTTTATTTCCAACTTCTGTGTTTATTTTACAGCTAATGGAGTTGATGAAATGGAAGTTTTTGATTTAAAAAAAAACCCAAACAATGAAACTAGGAATTCTGGGATAATGGTTGCCAGATGTTATATGAACACTAAGGCAAAAGATCTGTATTTATTTTTAAGCTGGGAACCATTAATTTAGTGACAAAATTTCAGTTCAGTGGCTTAATTTCAATCATCCCAAGTGACTGACAAAGATTGAATTGCTCTGCCTGAGAGTTGCTGGCAAAGCTGAGCAATGTCTGCTTACTGTACAGTGTTTAAACATATGTGTTTTGATTGGTTTATGAAAACAAGTGTTGTATGCTAAGACTTTCCATCAATCTGATTGTTTTGTACTAGCTCCATTTGCTTATAATTACAGATCATTTCTTCTTTTAGCAAATGCAGCAGGTGTTTCTCCTGATAGTTCTGTTAAGCAATATAAAGAAGAATAGAAATTGTAGAAAAGCAATAGTAGGCCAAAATATATAAAAGTAAATTGAAATGGAAATGATCAGCACAGCATGCTAAATATTTTCTGTAAAACCATTAGTGAAACACATTGTTTAAGTTTCATCTATAAACAATGTGGCCATTTAAACTAAGTTCTTTTTTTACAATTGACAGTGAAATATCAGGAATAATGGAGACGTTCAGATTTTGTAGAAGAATACATAATTATTTTCTGGAAGTTTACTATTGGGAATTACTGTAACATAATGTTTGTTCAATTTGGAATGAGAAACAGAGCAGAAGGTTTGTGTGGGCTTTTGAGAGCGCCATGTACAGTGAAAAAAATATTGAATATAAACAGTGATATAAAGATAACTACTGATTTTTTTTCCTCTTTTTGCATAAGTATAACTCTTAGGCAGCACCAAAAAAAAAAAAGATGTTTTTAGTTCATAGTCAAGAACACATTTAATTGATAATGTGCTTAATATCTAAAAGGGACTGGATTGAAGCTAACAATAAACATTTCAGAGTACCTAACTCTTCTGAGTTCAGGTCTATATGACTGGGAAGTTCAACAGCTGTAGTTATGACTGTTGACTCCTAGTATTGTTTCCACTTAGTAAATATCTGCAATTGAACAATGTATAGAAATAATGGCTTTATATTTAAATTCAGAGAGAGAGCGAGAGCACCTTGCTCTCTACCCCTTTTAGCTTCTTGCAAGGACCAGTCAGATTCCTGACCATGATCTGAGAAATATATTCTTTAGTAGTTCAACTAATATTAAAGCAGAATAGAAAGAATTTTCCTCTTATGAAAAACACAATCAGGTTCACAAGTCAGATTTTTTTAGTTACAGATTAGTCAATTCCAATACAATGCGGAAATAGCTTTTGAATTGCAACCATTCACTTAATGTGTGTTGTTGAACTGTTATTGGATTTGCAGATGGATACAATGCTGCCTCTGAAAGTCCCAAAGCATCTTCTACTGAAAACAAACAAATCGTACAAGACGAGCAGAGCCAAAGTGAAAGAACAGAAAGTCTTGCCACCAAGGCCAGCCAGAAGAAAGCGACAATAACATGGGTTCACTTAATTCGCTACCACAGTTATTTAAAAAGACTTCATGACACAAATCTCCTATTTGGTATGAATAATTTCTTCCTTCTAGAAAACTGTCATAGGTGAGATATTGTTCTTGGGGGCCAACAGTGTCAGATTCAAAGGCCATCATCTGACATAGTCTCATTTTGAGTTTCTTTAAAGTGCATAAATGTGAAAAGATCTTCACTGAAATCAAGATTTATGTCAGTTTACAAGTGTTGCAAGTGAGGATGTTATTACCTTTTTTTGTAATTATTCATAAGCCTTCATGGTACCAGGAAAAGCATCCCTCAAAATTTAATTGCTATTACTATATCTGAAGCATTTTTTAAAAATTCATAATCTATATTTATTTTAGTTCTAGGTACATCAGACTTAAGTCACATCAGAAATAAATCTGTTCAGTCTGGGGTCCTGTTTGCGAGAACTGAGTGTAGTGTTAAAGGGAAGGCTGAGCATTACTGAATGTGTTTTGACTAAAACCCCAGATGTTATGTGCATACTTGGTTTACTTAACTGTAAACAGAAGACAGTAATAGGTAGCACCTTTCAAAGAGAGTAAGAATCCATTGATTTCAGGGCCCCAGTACTATGCATCTACTTCTGAAGGCCAGCTGCTGCATATACAAGTGACGACCTGATAGGTGAGGACAGAACTAGGTTGTACATAGAGGTGCTGCCTGGAGAGAAACCTAGCAACTCTGAAAATAGCAATTTCGGAGAGGGTTGGGGTTTTTTGCTTGCAGCACCAAATGAAAGGGAAGTATTCTACCTCACCACAGAACTATAAGGACAGTAAGGTATCTACAAGTAGGTGTCAAAGTGTGTATGTATATCTCAGCTGTAATTACCAGTGATGGAGCGTAGGGAGCCAGTAGCTGTCTAAATTAGGGTCTTAACAGCTCTTAGAGCTTCTTTTGACCATATTGAATAAATATGCATTTATTCTAGAGGGTGTTTAGACATCTAGTGAACATACTGATGCTTATGCATCTAAACTTAAGTACCTAAACCTCAAAACTGCACCTTCCGTTTTGTGCTACTTTATAATGTCTAGACAGAGCTTGTTTCATTATCAGATCTCCAGTGCAAAATTGCAATACAAATAGCATAACCTAGTAATAGTTAAGGATAATCGGTATAATTGTTGGAAATGCATTTATTCGATAGTGAATCGATTTACGTATTTTACTATATTTTCAAAATTTATTAATGTTGAATAGCTGTAGAAACTTTACTTTTTAATGGCAAATGATGAGGTAATAAAACTCTCTTTTCAAAGCTTCCCCTAACTCAGGACCTGGATCATTTTCTGCAAGAGATGGACACCTTAGTTCTGTTTTTGACGCAGGGATTGTTCTACGCATAGCAGAAATGCATTCCTTTCTTAAAAAATATTTGCTTGAATATTCAATGTGTTGTCCTGAGAATTTCCCAGAAGAGCTACATGATGTAGAATTGCCACTTGGTAGGCCAGCTGATTCTTCAAAGGTACTTATTTTCTTTCTGATGTTTCAAAAATATGTATTATACTTGCATTTCGCTCAGATTCTTGCTAGTTCCAATGGTGATATTTCTGAGAGCACTATAGAAGAATGAAATTCATTATGCAGAGGATCCGTGCAAAACCAAAATTCTGTGCAAGCAGTGAAAGACACAGTTAACAAACACAAATATCCTTGTGTTATTCACTCCTGCAGAAATGATCTCTATTCCTTGCCCAGTGTATTTAAACCCTAGAAGATTAAGCAGAATGATATTTAAGAAGATTTTATTTTTAGTTAAGTTGGCTGTGCTATTTGGTAGGAGTGAGGCTTTTAATCTTGTAGATCTCCATGTTTCATACCAGAAATGTCCTGGTGTTTGCTTTGTAATTTGTATGTAAAAGCCTCTATATTGTTGATTTGGTCTATAATAAAAACATGATTTAAAAAAAATATAATTAATATTTTCTCAAAATTTGTTGAAGGCCTTGCGTGCCAATTTTTTTACTGATTTTCAGCTGGCTAGAAAATCAATCTTTTCAGATCTCTGGCTTGCGAACAGCCTATTTGAGCTTTCAAATGTAGGCAGTTCAGACTATATTACTCTGAGAAGTCTTGAATTGGAATTCTGGAGCCTACGCTGACCATGGCATATGTATTGAATATTGAATGGTAGAAGTCTTTGAAGATTCAATGTAAAAATAATGGTCTTCAAAGTTTCTCCATCCCACTTCTCACATTAATAATTATCCTAACACTAAAAAATTAAAATGACAGGGTTACTCTCTGGTTTATTTTTTACTTATTATGTTCAGTATTGGATGGAGACGGGGGAGCCTGGAGGAGTGGGAACTTGTTATCTTATAAAAATGAATTAAAATACTTTTGTGAAAGTAGCTTTTCTAGAGTTGGTGAACTTTCTGCAGTGTTGGACAGCATATCATTACTCATTTCCCAACAAAGAGCTGACTGTGCCACTGAATAAATTGTAAATATATGGTATGTGACATTTATAACAGCCATCATATATCAAAAATTATTTTACTCTGTCTGCTCTTTTTTTGACATAATTAGTATTACACTGTCCTAGAATAATAAGCTTCAGAGCTTACTGTCATGTTCGTGACAGGTGCAAGCTGCATAATCATGTGTTAGCTTCACTGTTGTAGACAGCTAACAAGCATAAAGCTCTTACTTTTTTTTAATTCTAAGCTTCATTGCTTTTTATCACAACATTTTTGGAAGCTTTAACTATTCAGAATGCTGTGTAAGTTCTTTTAAAAATGTTACTGTAATTTGATACTGGGATTTTTTAACAGTACAAATAGGTAAAATTTTTGAAAGAATGATTTTTATGTACAAGGTTGTTTTGCTTACAGGTGTCTTTGCAATTCTATTTTTGACTCTTGAAGTTTTTTTCAGCTCTGCTGAACAAAGAATCCAAATTACATTAAGAAGGCTGTAATTAAAACTGTGTGCCCTTTTACATTTTGCATGCTTGTTTTTTACTCCACTCCATGATAGTATGTAGGACTGGAAACACTTAACTAAGACAGTTTTTGTTTTCAGGCTTTTGAGAAAGTTGAATAGATAAATATTTATCTACGTAATTCAGCAACCCTCCAGTTTGACAAAAGCAGTTGTAATATACTTCCTCAAAAAGATTCAATATTATGTAAATAACAAAAGATGCAGTTCAGTGAAAAAGAAAACATACCATATGTTTTAGAAAGAAATACGTGTTGTAAAATGGACTTTTAAGAGCTCTAGTTCAGGGGCATGGCATAAATTACGTTGTTCCCACCTCCATATACGTGTTTTCTCGTAATTTTGTTCACGCTCCATGCTAGCAGGATAGTGGGTGATTCATTGCCAAACTACAGAGCCTGAATGTAAATGATCCTTGTAGTAGGCGAGTGACGCACGCATACCTCGCGGCGTACCGTGGGTTACGGCCACTGTTGTCACCGACTCTGTGGCAGGGATCATCCCCAGTTAACTGTCCCACGCCATACTGAAGGCATACCCATATGCTGAAATGCATGACTTCATCTTTATCTTCAGTTCTACTACCTTTTGATATGGGATGGGAACTGGCTCTACGAAGTAAGATTATGTCACTGTGAAAAAATCTTCTGCTCACCTGCATTTATTGCCCTGTATCCGTCATGAGCTGTAAAATTCTCCAGTTTTTTTTCAGCAACAAACATTCAAAATTAAAAAAGAACTAACTCCCCAGGCAGCTGTTTTCAGTGTCCACATTTTGGAGACACTAACAACCTTTTCAAATAGCTTCAGCATTCCCCCCAAATGTCACTGTTTGGCCTCCTCTGTTCTTTGCAGATCTGCGTAACACTCTGAAAAGCAGAAGAAATGGTATGGTGCTGTTCAGCCTTTAAATCAAATATTTTACAACTTTAGAAAAAGCTTTTATTCATGAATGAATGTTCCTTCACAGTATTCCTCCATTACTTCTCTGGTAAATGACAGCCAAACAGTAACTATTTGATGAATAGCCTGCTAATGTTCCGTATATATTTTAGTAAATATGACATATGACAAATCCTCACAAATTAAGTGACTGAATTTTCAGTATGTATCACCCTTTGTTAGTTACACAGCTAATGAAAAAAACAAATAAAAAAAACAAATAGGTAAACATAAATAAAGCATTAGTCTGACATTCAGTTTACTATTCTAATTATCAATATGTGTAGCTGACAAATTACTTTTTCAGCACTAAATTTGGTAAGGTCAGCAAGTCAAATAATATCTTTTAAGAAAAAAAGTAATGCCATAAGGAAGAGAAGTCAAAGGTAACAATTATTGTCACTGTAGGTGTCTCTAAGTCAGCCCAGAGGTCCTTTGTGTTACCTTCAGAAATGTCTCATCACGTGAACTTTGAAAAGCCTTAACTTGGTAAAATGGACACCTTTTAAAACTACCCATTTATCTAAATAAGCATATATTTGTGCAGGAGTCAAAGTCATACAGATTCTAGTAGACACTAGATTATAATGGATTTTGCATATTACACTAGAAAAAATACAAAATTTTCTTCTGTGTTTCAGATGTCTCTTGAAATTACTGGAATTACATCAAAGATGTCACATGTGAGAACAGCTTCTCCGGTGTCTGTCATTGCAGAAGCAAACAGTCAGACGGAGAGTAGGGCAGCAAACGCTTCAAATAAGGAAATTAACATTCAGTGGTACATTCCTTCTCTGGCAAAGCCATCAAACGATACAGAGACTAAGGTACAACTACACCAAAGCAGTTCCTTAGGTATTGGAACAAATTAGGTCTTATTTCCAATTAATATTTGTGCTATGACTGATTAGCTTTTTAATTGAATTATACATATGCTGATTGGCAAGCTGGACAGCAGGGAGCTGTATATTTACTGTGCTGCAAACCTGCTATGCAGGACCAACAGAATGCCCTGACAGTTTTTTGGTGGCAGGCCAAAGAAATACTTTGTTCGCTATATAGAGCTTCCAGGCCATGTTGTATTCATGCCTGTTGCAGGTCCTTGATGTCTTTAAGACCTCCGCTCTGTTAGGTTTGCTCAGAGCTGACCAATACATTCAAACAATACTGTTTGGTGGGAGGCTGTTGGAAAAGCAGATACACGTATACAGGGAAAATGGGATTTTGTAAACTTCATTTCCCTAAGAAATCAGATGAAATATGAAAGATGACAGAGATTGGAGAGTTGCAGGAAAGCAAGAGACTAGGACATGGAATTTGTTTTATTTTTAAAGAAGGGAACAGCAGGTTTGTAGGTAAAAGTTCTGCTATTGCAATAGCAATCCATGATCTCCAAACTTTTTGGCATAGCAGATCAGTGTCAAAATTTCCACTAGACCCTTTTCATCTCTCTTAGTGAGCTGATAGAAACCCTGTGAAGTTAGTGCAAATAATGTACTTTTGAATATAGTTTTGCAGGTTACTTTAGCATGACTTTACAGATCATTTGAGATCCAGAGACAACTCTTGAAAACAACTAATATGTGAATACCATATTCTTGACATTCTCCATGTAGTCAAAATATTCAGCTACCGCTAGGAAGCACATTTTCAATCATAATAGCAAATTATTTCAGTGAAAGATGAGAATATTCTACTTCATTTTCTTGTGCTTTTACATTGATACAGCTTTATTAGATGGGTGAGTTATCTGCACTTCATGCATTTAAACCTAGTATGATGACTGCCAAATTTAACTAATTATATATAGCAAACATATATAGCAAATATAACTAATTACATAGGGCCTTTGGAAATTCAGTAAAAGCTCTCTGTTCAGCCTACCTGAAGTTGGAACTTTGGACATGAGCGTAAGTGGGATTGATTGACCAGGATCAGGACAACACTGGGATTTTGATGGTGAGTCTATAGGGTATAATTAATTTTCAAACCTGTGTAAATTGTATCCATAATGAAATTGCTTTAAAACCTATAAAAACTGAGTATAGTACAAATTCATGAGGCCACACTCCCCCCTTTTTTGAGAGTCAGTTATTTAAGTCTTTATCAGTACACTGTATTTGATAGTCGTTATAATCTAGTATCACCGAAATAGCTCAGGTCTACTATAGCATACTGCATTATAGCTTACCCATTCTATCTCTTTCACAGGTTTTGCTGCTTTATGCTTATAATACAAAGCCTGTCAAGATTAGCAACATCAAGATTTTCAGTTCAATATCTATGTTTTCAGGCCACTTGTGGATTCCGTTGGCTAGGTAAATAATCATTGACTTTATGCTGTTATTTCATGCTATATTAAAGATCAGTCAACCATTTAGGATGAGAGAAAATAAAGTACAAAATATCAAAGAACTGTAAATCTTTAAAAGTATTCATTTTTGCTTTTCAGAAATTTTTCACTATAAAAACTGTAAGATGTCGTACACAGCATTAAACCCATCCAAACATATGTCTTTTCAGTACATTAGCATTTTAGTTTTGATTCTTAAAGAACTGAGTAACACACGCTGACTATATTACACTGGCATAGCAATGTAAGAAAACGCTAGCAAATCTAGGAAGCAGTCCCAGCAGTTATTCCCATTCTCTCACTGGATCAGCTGCTGTCTCCATCCCATATTACAACTCTGACCATGCAAGAATTTTTCTCAGTTGTAGCCCCAGACTCAGCCCTTCATTTTACATCCTATGGTGTTTTTCATCACTTTTTCCTTGTCATTCATCTAGTCTCAAGATTTTTGGAACTGCTGAGCAGGTGGAGGGGAAGGAATAACGGGCCAAAAAGAGTTGCAGCCCCTGCCACCCTTGTCCTGGTTGGATGAGAAAATCTTTTCTTAGAGAGGCATGCTTAAAATACTTCTTACCATTTTTAGTGCAAGAAGCAAATGCATTCCATATTTTCACTTTCTTTAATGGAAAACATCTTTTGTAAAATTATGAGATCAGGCTTGAAAAAGAAAAGGTAGAACTTAATCAATATGTAATAAAAGCTAGGTCAGTTTAATTATGTCCTGGGAACAACAAAAATTGTTGTTTTATAAGAGCAATAATGAAAAAAATCTTGTCTTCTTGCAGAGTTATTTCTTTACAGAAGAAATTATCTAATCTGAAGCAGCAAGTTGAAATGTTGATGCAAAGTTCCAAAAGCTTGTCTTCAGCTTCAGAACCTACAAGTTTTCTTGAAGAAAGTGAAACTGTGAAAAAAATTCCTTCAATAAAAACCAAAATTAATGTTGCAAAAGTGCATCTTGATGAAAAAACAGAAGTAAGTGAGAACAGTTCTGCTCTTAAATATGTCTGACGATTTAAGATGTCTGTTTTGGGTAAATAAATGACGTAACTTGGAAGGCAGACATAAAAAATTAAACTTCCCTCACCCCTTTCAAGAAATGTTGAAATATTTTCCCTTTTCATTTAATATTTAACTTTTTCTTTGCCTTATATATTGCTTGTCACTTTACAAAAATATCAGGCATCTTCAGCCTTCCACTTGAAAAATAAAGGCTACACCTTCAGGTACATAGATCTGAAAATTGATGCCTAATTTATAGTAATCTACATCTGAAAATGCTTGGTAGAGTGCTAAATTAGCATGGTGATCAACCCAAAAGTGCTTTTTAAAAATCAGTTACACATCTTCAATGCAAAATGGGCAGTGATGGTTTCTGAAACAAGAACCTTCTAATAACGTTATTGAGAGAGGACTAAAACTGGCAGTGAATTTATTTTCATTTTCTCTACGCCACCTTCCTCTTGTCTTTCTATTAGTAAGGCTGAATATGGTCCGCAACCAAATAAATCCCCCCACATACGCACACAAAAGAGGTAATTTCAGAATTTTCCATGTGGTCTGTTTGAGATAATGTCATTGGAATAGAATGTTGCCACAGCATAACTGCTGCTTGATAAATGCCAAGGCAAAATAGACGTTTATTTTCATAGTGGGAGACATTTATCATGTGACAGGATTCTCTTTATATCTATTATATGAAATGATTAATGATGTAGAGCCTGTCATTTTGTCTGATGGATGCTGTGAAATAGTGACAATTGTGCACTGTGCCATTATTACGAGGCTGTATTTTGACCAGCTTGGAGAACAAATGATGTTTTGGCCAATCAGTGTTTTCAGGAGGGTAGACAGAGCTGTCCTTTAGTGGGTGGTTCTGATTACCTGAAGGGTTTTGCTCAAACTTTCATTAATATATGTCAGTAATTGGAAAAACAATGTTTAGAATACTAACAAGATTAACGTGCTATGCATTATACATGTATAAATATCATCTTGTCAAGAGTGTTTGTTTATAATGTCTTCAGTAAACATGTAGCAAAAGTGTGCTCACTCACTGGATTTAATACCTGAGCCAGGGGCAATTTTGCCTCAGTAGAAACTGCAAGGTTTGGGCTCTTGTGTTTGTACAGCAAACACAACTATTTGTGCTGCGGAAAATTTATATTCATCAGCTGAGGTTTATTTTGCTGTGAATTCAATTAGAATAACCTCAAACTTGATTGTTCTGAAAAATTTTGTTAAAGCTAAGCCATCTATTAGCTTATCAGAGGGGATTGATAGTACAGCATTGGTTTTTTCTTGTTTTATACCATTAGGAAATGGCTAAAAGGTGTTTATCTGAAGTCAAAGCACTGCTGTCTGTTGTTCCAGCTCTGTCCTTGCCATTAACTGAGGTATGCTGTTCTCATTAATAGTAAAAATCTGTTTTCTAAAAGAAAACAATTGTTCGGTTAAACTGAAACATGGATTATACCACTAGGTATCTTCCCATTTTTTTCCTCATACATCGTTGGGCTTTCTGTTTGGGTTTTATTTTTTCATCTTTACAAATAAAACACAAATGTGCATGATTACAAACTGTGAATATCTTCACTGTTCATTAGAATCACCTTTTTATACATACAAAAATGTTTTAAAAATGAATCTCACTCACAGTGGGTTCATCTCGGTTATCTGCCATTCTCTGGTCATTGTTTACACAGACTCCAGTGAATTTCCACGGTGCAATCGCCAAATGCAATTTCCTTCCATCCCTGTGTTTTTACAGTTATTCAGGCTTTCCTTCTATTTTTGTTTAGCTTTCTCTGCCTTGCCCATGACATGTCCTGAGCGATAGCATGCCATTTTTTTGTCCATGCTGTTGCGTTCAACTTGTTACCCAGTTGTAGCCAGTATCCCAGAGGAGTCAATGGGAACCGGCCCATAGCAGGCAGCAGTACTCTTCAGGGTTCTCGGCCACCCTAGGGGGATCTGGAAAGGACCACAGCTGCCAGGGCTCAAGGAACTCCAAGGAAGATTTTGGAATCCACCGTAACGTATAACTCCCCCCCGCCTTAATCCTCAAATATCTTGCCTGTAATTGTTCACAATGAAATAATGGATAATGGCATCCACTGTACTCTTCTTTTCCAGTCAGGTAGCTCTTCCTACCAGAACAGAATCCCGAGTTTTATCTGGGAACAGTTTGGCTAGTGGCCTGTTCTAGAAGAGGTTATCTGTAACGCTGTCCCGTGCATCCTGCAGTCTGGTACCCAGCAGTACATACTTCCCTTTTACACATCTTGCACCATTCTTGCCACCCCTTGTTATCCGTCCTGAAGGTCTCTCTCATACAACTCCCAGACCTGCGTATCACCCAATCTGGCTTTATCAATGCATCAGAATACATACACGTTCATTCTGCAAATCCCTACTTTTCACAGTTCCACTGAAATATCTTCCATGGTAGAGAGACTTGACAGATACCTAGGGAAAGGTACAGCCGAGCTTTCACAGAATCACATGGACCTCCTGGACCTGTTTTATATTCTCATGAATTCCTCTTCACTTTGCCTGCTTCTTTTTGTGGGTCTATGATGAAAGTGAGGGAGCAGATTTGGGGTGTCCTTCCAGTAAGAATATGATGTTAACTGCTCTGTTTTGTTCTGGCTAAATGCCATAACAAGCTAAAATGTTTCAACAGGTGGAACAATGGGCTTTTCATCACAAATTTTCAGGTAGAGACTTCAAACTAAGATCCTATTAGATATGGCAGATTTGGCTGAGCAAGTGAAGCTTAATCCTTCAAGACGCTGAGTATCTTCATTCTTCTCTGAAGCCAACAGAACTTGTAGTGTCCAGCACTTCATTACGTATTGCATATTTCTAAGTAGTATTTCCAAACTTTCAAATAAGTTGTACGTGTGCATTACCCAGTCTCCTTGTCTAGAGGTGGAAAGCTCCGAGTGGGAGTACGTATACCATAGGGTAGTACATTCCCTTTGTTTTCAAGCATGCAGGAGAAAGCAGCAGATACATTGCTTATGTGTAGTGTTACATAATTTTTCCCCACCACACGCTTTTTTGTTGCTCATCTTCTTGTAAATTAATTGGACAAAGTCAGTTCTTATTTGTGGTACTTGTTTTCTTATTCTCTGAGCTGTCACACTTTTAACTCCTATCATGTTTCCAGCTTCCCTCCTTTGATTCTCTTTTTTTCTGTTCATGTGTCTTACAGTGCTTTTGATTCAGCCCTGAATTATATTTCTAAGTGGAAAAAGTGCATTTTTTATTGAATTATTCATTTAAAATTATTTGACTGTTCATGTTTTAAGAATAAAAATTGATCAGCTGCCTTGTTTTTAAAGCTCTTCAACGAATAGCTATGTTCTTGAGGGACATAATAAAGCATAGTCTTTGGGAGTTCCAATCTTAAACGTTAAAAGTAAATTGCATTAAAAATAATTGCATTAAAAATTAACCTCCCTAGATAGCCTGTTCCAAGCTTCTCTTCCCTTAGTTAGTTTTTCTTAATCTCTAAATCAGCTAAATAGTTCTTTTCCATGTCCAATGGACATACAGACCAGTTCATCATTGCCCTCAGTTTCACCTTTTAGTTAGTTCAATTCTTTCAAATTCTCATCTTAGGAAAAGCTTTCCAAGTAACTAATCGTTCCTGCTGCTCTTCTCTGATATCTTCATTTTACCTACAGATGATCAGGGTAAACTCTGTGAGCAAGACTGTTCACAGAAATCTCCTCCCCTTTATCCTGTTTTACTAGTTTCCTGCAAGAGATGTCATTAACTACAAATTTATATTGAAGCAATGAGTATTTCTAAATTTTTCATTGGTTGTAGGTCAGGAATCTGGCTTTAATATGGAGCTATTTGTATATATGTACTTTTTGGTACCCATAAGCTTAATAAAGTTAGTTATTTGGGTTTTTTTTCCCCCTGTTTTTTTTTCAGATCCCGTTTGATATTACTTTGCAATCAATAGCAAGTTTGGAAGATATGTTTGATCCTGCCAATGGATGTATAATAACTGAAGAAAGTCTCTTCAATTGGATCATTTCTCTGTTTCACTAAATTCTATTTTTGCAATAACTTAATCAGTTGCTGAGTGCTATAGATTTAGACTTAAGTTCTGGTGTTAATCAAACAACCTCATTAATCACACCAGGATTTGGCTCCTAATGTGTTTTATAATTTTCATTTTTAGCTTATTTCTAATTATTAAAAAATTAATAGTTTTTAAAATGAAAATACACTTTTAGGAATTAAATGTATTAAAAGTAGTTTCTTAATAAGAGGATTAAAATTTTGATTTATTCAATCAACTATAATTAAGTGAGTTTGTTGGGGACTTTCTAGCTTTTCAATAATTTCTTATTGTTTAGAAAAGCTGAATAAGCTTGTAACCTTCTAGCATCCACTAATAGATACTGTTTTTTCCCTGAAGTTTTATTCTCATCAGCAATTTTTTAATTGCTTTTGCAGTTATCAAAAGTTGGTCTTATTTCTGAGGTTGAGAAATTTTTTTGGCCTAAAATCATCACTGAGTTTGTTCTTTTACACTTTTATTTGGAAACTAGCATATCAGACTTTTCTATCTTTTGTTAAAGAAAAACACATCACGGTTTGTTGAGGGTGAAAACGATCATTCAGATGTCTCCACAGTTTCAAAGCATTTTTCTGGGGGTGTGGCAGGAAGCCATTTTAAAAAATAAAATTGTTCTATATAGAACATTTTTGGACATCATTCTAAAATGCTAACAAAACCTCTATTTACGTTGTTAATGCTGTAAATATTAAAGTGCTGAAGAAACCTGACGAGTCCTAACAACAGCCACCTGAGGCAATATGCTTGTCCAGTGTTAGGGATGGGGAATTTGACACGAAAAAGTGCGTGAGTTCACAAGGCCGCACGAGAGAGTGCTCGTGCTCACGGCCCTTGGCTTTTGCTCACATCACAAGGCCAGGCACTTCCTCGCCAGTTACAGTAATTTGTTTGCAACAAACAGCAAAAAAAAATCCAGGACGTTTGGGCGGGAGCCCTCTGAGACTTGGCCTATCCCTAGCTATGCTTCTGTGTAGCCATGAAAATTCAGGACTAATAGTTACCATTCTTGGGTTCAGTTTCTGAGAAAAATAAACCATTGGGGTGAAACGCCAGCCCCTTTCACTAGAGTCAGGCTCTCCCTGTGCTGTAGCCTGGTGGTAAAACGATAAAATATTTTGAGCTATTTGGAAATTGCAGCTTTACCTTGGCTTGCGCTTTTCAGAGAAATGTTACCTGGTTGAGCAAAGTTTCTTTTATGGACGGGGAGAGAGAGAGGGAGGTAAAAGATTCAGCATAATGAGCATCTCAAATGTGATCAGTAACAGGAAGAAATAGGGTGAGGTTTTCTGCTATTTTTCTTTATTCCTATAAAGGAAAGAAGACTGGATGTATTTGTGTGGCTTTTTAAAAGTTGTGCTATTTTTTATTTTTGTGTAGCCTTTTCTGGAATGCTGTAGATTAGCAGGAAAATTAGAAGGATTACGATACAATGATAAAAAGAAAGTAAAAACTGAGTAATTGATAGGGAAGATATTTTTGCAAGATAATTTTAAAACTGAGTTAGAATGGTTATTTAACTCAACGGCCTAACAGCAAGTTTGGAGGAGATATTCCTTAGCATTATTCTTTCAATTAAAAGAATTTATTGTTCTGCAATTCTTCAAAAAGTGGGAAACATAAAAATTGACATTACTCATTTTTCTTTTACAAGGAACAAGTAGAAAATTGCAGCTTTTTTTGGAAAAGCTATCCAGTCTTTCCTTGTGCTTTGTAAAAAGTATAAGCCCTTTTCTTTTTGGGGTCACCTTGAGGATTATCATAGGACTTTTGTGCAGCTTAATTAATATTTGTAAAACACTCTATAGCATCAGGTGAAAATGGAAGTAAAGTTCTATTACAGACGAGGTGTTTCTTCAGTGCTGCCAGTCTGGACCTTGTTATAACTCCTGTACTTGAAAGAGAAATATTAAATAAAATCCTTTACATATGCATTTAAAATATGTTGCACTTTCTAAGATATTTTTGTTGAAACAAAAATATCCTACCATCTCCTTTAACACAGCACAGTAAGAAAATAACGTTGAAATGTTGACCTCACTGTATCCATAGCAGCAGATTTTACACTCATAAACACAGGATTAAGTATTCAATGCAGGTTTTAGAAGAAAACACTGGAGAAAACATTATTCTTTTAGCATATAATTAAACTCCTTAGTTAAAATCTGCTTGTAAGGAAGGAAGCTCATATCTAAACGTCTCTAATTGCACAGAAAAGAAGTATAAAGCTAATTGCGAAGTAAATTGCTTCTTGTTTTATCTATTGTAGTAGTTTGGGTGGGTTTTTCCTTAGCAATGCATGCAGACTAAAGCTTTCAATATGTGAGACTAGAATAAATGTGTCAGCACCACGCTCAATTAAATTTGTATAGAATACTTGACTGTGTCACCATCTCCAAAATAAAAAAGGAAGAGGGGAAAAGCACTTTGTTTGATTTCACAGTCTGAAGTGTAAGGGGAGGGCCCTCCTGCTATGTGAAGGTCTGCTCTGAGATCTGCCCCGCACAACACTGTGGAAGGGCTACTTACGGCCTCGACAGCTTTGAACTGCTGGCATGTTTACCAATTCTTTTCAAATTTTAGCTGAAATATTTCCCCATTCCACATCTGTGAAAGGAATAGGTAGTGTTTCCCTATCTGGTAAGTTGTGGGATGGGGCAAGGAAAGAGAGCGAGTGTGCACTGGGAGGACAAATTGAAAGGATTTTGAAATGAATGACATTTTATCTTCAGTGCATCCCCTGGGTGAGGGACAAGAAGGATCCTGCACGGGCTAAAGAGCAGTAAAAAAGGGTCATTTGTTTGGTTGGTTTTTTAAATTCCTTTGGTATTGTCTGTTCTGTGAACGGAATGAAGTAAGTGTCCTGAGAACAAAATCAGCTTCTGGTCCTGTAATTAATAACTTGTATCATCAAGAATGTGCTAGGGCTCAAACTGAAATTGAACAGGGAGCTTAACGTTGGCAGGTCTGAATAGGTTTTAGAATACTTCATTTTTCAAATACTGTTTCAATATAGTTTTAAGTTATTTTGCTGCCTTGATAGAGAGTTGTATATTCAAGGCATTCACTGGATTTGTCTCATGCCTACAAATATATAGCAACCTGAAATTATTTCTGGTTAAATTAATTTTATGATGTGGAAATTGGTAATTTCACACAGATTTATTCAATTGTATGTGATTGGTTTTTAAATTCCACTACAGCTCCAATTCACACTCATTTTTTGTTGGCCTAAGTATTTATCCAGTTTTTGGATGACATCAATCTAACAAAATAGTCCTAGTAATTAGCCTCACTATGCCTCAGTTTCTTTATCTGAAGATCACAGTAACCCCCTCATCAGTGAGGGATTTGAAGTTTTCTGCATCAACATTTGGAAAATATTTTCAGATCCTTGAATGAAAGAGGCAGGGAATTTAGGTTATTATTCAGTTGAGACACAATGTAAAGGGGATAGTCATTTGTTTCCAAATCCATTTTCAGTGAAATCCAAGAAGAAAGATTTTTAAAAAGAATAATGATGGAACTAGAATTAATTGTTGGAATTACAGGCTAATATGCTGAACTAATTAAGCCAGCAAAGAGTTCCATTTATGTTTGCCAAAGATTTTATTTGAGTTAAAGATACTGAGTACATCATCAAATGAGAGAAGTGAAAATATGAAGCATAGGTTAATCTTTAAAATAGAGTGGGTGAAAGGGTCCAGAGGCAAGTGCTGAAGTCAAATATTTACCACTGCAATTTAATTTTCCACTGTGAAACCCCAAAGTTAATTAGAATTATTCTCATTTATCTCCCATGTCAGCATGATTTAGGATTCCACTTAACGTGCAAAGAAAAAAAAGTATGTGTTGAAGCAAATTACACCAAAAAAATCTCCGTGTCACACAGTGGAAAACCAGAATACACTACATAAGAAATCATCACAAGGTGACGGATCCGGCTCTATAGTCTATCTGGGCAGTTCTCAGGACAGCTGTGTGGAGGGTGAACCTCTGTAAACAGCCCCAGTTCACCTTCAGGGCTGGTTTCGCTCCTGGCCAGACACGCAGAACTGAACATTTCGGCAGCCACCAAAAAATAACAATGTCCTAGGCAAAGCTCCTGGATCCTTGGAAGTCGTGTGTTCTCCTCGCTGAGGCCTGGGGGGGTCGGCATAGGAGCCTCTGCGGTGGGTTCTCCACGTGGGAGAACTGCAAGTGCCTGACGGCTCTCACGGCTGCTCTGCAACGCGGGAGCAGAATGAGGTCTGTGCTTCACGCTTTGCACCTTGCTTTGTGGATACCGGCGCCATATAGCTAGAACATGGCAGAGCTAGAGGTAAACATCAAGATTCCGTTTATCCTATAAAATTACTGTATACATTTTATTATCGTACAACATGTAGTGTATTAATTAGCACTGTTACGTTCTTATGATTCCAGTACCAAGTGGAATAATACCAACTATTTCAAAACTGGTTTAAAAAACAATTATAACCGTGAAGAAATGTAGGCTGTTTTTTCCCCAGCATCCTGACTGGGCTTATCCCCCAGGAACTCTGCGGCTCATCCTTCAGAACCTCGTGACACTGCTGCTACACTGAAAACCTTTTTTATGGGCAAAGAGGAAATCAATGTAAGTTTAAAGCCAAAAATTTATTAGTAGAATTGAAATCTTAGCCTAATCCAAGGGTCACTATTAATCCAGCTCTAATTATTATGGGAAAAGAAAGAATACTTCTATGTAGAAAAAGTTTAAATTATAATAATAGTAATACAGTTAAAATTATTATATAAACTGTTACTATTTTTACCCTTCTTCACCTGTGTAATGCTCACACTTCTGCTGCTCCCCTGGGTCTGAAGGTCAGTGGTTTTGGGCTTGTGTGTGTGTGTGAGGAGCTGCTAGGGCAAGTCATCACATCTGGAGTCACAGGCCAGGAAGAATATGATGTTTTCTTCTCCCTCACTCTAGGATCAATTTGGGGTAATTTTCATGTTTAACACACTTTTACGTCTTGCTCTTTCTTCGCGGGTTTGCAGTTCCATGTTACATCTAAATCCAATCTATATGGTGTTTTATGTATGTTAGGTACTTGGTTTTAGTTCTTTGTCACCCATGAAAACTGTTTTTGTTCAGCACCAGCTCTGCGAATCTTTAACTGCCGGTGGGTCATTTATAGCCGTGAGGTCTCCAGCGCTGGGGATGTGCCCCATCCCTTCTCATCCCACGCCCGTACTCCTCTGCTGCATCCTCAGCCTCCACTTCTTGACGCCTCTGCTGTCCTGCCCAGACTGCATTTCTCTACGTTTGCATCATTATGTCAGTTGTGAGGCAACCGCCATTTTTTTTTTTCTTCTCAGTGGTAGGAAATTGATTGGAATTTTTAATCTGTTTTAAAATCTGAACGTGCATGTAGCAATAAGCTTGATGAAATGAGTGCATCCTGCACTTGGAAGATGGAAATTGTTAATACCTGGTGGAGGGCTGTACAAAATCATTAGTCACAGGCTGTATATTTGGCTGAGATGGGCCAGAGATGGGCCAATTCTCCTCATTTGGAAAGCTCCGTGAAGAGGATTTCCCTTCCACCTCCAAGGCAGTTTCCCTCCAAACCAGATCTGTCTGTCTCCGGTGTGAGGGAACTTCCTCGGGGAGTCTCTTTCACAGCCTTCCACAGTTGCTTGGAAAGCCCTGCCTTGTGCAGGTGGCCTTCCTCCTTTTCAGCAGCAGCACCGCTCTAAGAATTGGGCTAAGACTAAGACGAAGAACTGCTTTAAGAATTGGGCTTCTTGCTGCAGTCCTTTCCCCAAAGGTGATACAACCAAGATGTCCCAGTGGTTTCTTATAAATACCAAGAAACATGGCACAGTCACTGGCATAAAAAAACACCAATAAAGGTCCTAGCAGCAGGAAAAACTGATTTAATTGAGGGGGTGTCACAGAACGAAGCAAAAAAATGCTGGTCGTGTTTACTTAAAAACCTGAAAATTTCGAATTGCTCAGCTTCAAGGCTTGAGGGCTTGGAAGGCAGGTACTCGCCTTCCTGTCTGTAAACACAGTTACACTCCACAGTGAGGAGATAAAGAAAAAAGCCAGAGGATGTTGCTAAGGGAAAGAAAAAGCTTTTGATTCTATGTACTGAAGACAGAACAGAGTATTGGCCTTAGAAGTGACACATCATGATTGATTTAAAAGCAGTTTAAGACAATAAAGTGGAGTGAGGGATAGAAGACTTGTAGGAATGCTGTAGATCCCTTAAGTCTCAGGTATCTGAGAAGACAGGTGATAAATGACATGAAACATGACTAATGATTGGTTAATGAGGATGAATAGATGCAATAAAGACATGATCCTCATTGCTGTCAGGAAATAATGGCATTTTGTATAAGAGTGACGTGAGTTTCTTTCCTGATTCTGAGGTCACTTATACAGACTAGAAATGAAATGAACCTGGAGAATCCAAACTCCATCTGCAAAGGACAGTGAAGGGGGCATTTCAGACCTACTGATTCTGAGGCTACATAAGGTAAAGACTCATTTGAAACCAGGTCTCTACCGAAACACTTAAGTTTTGCTACAGTTTTCACATCAAATATCCCTTTAAACACATTCTTTTACTAAATAATTTTCTACTTAGGTTTAGAAAGCAGAGGTGGTGAAAATACATACTACCTTTGAGGAAGTGCTAGCTTTTGTTTCACCAGATGAGAATTTAAAAAAACCCCTTTTTTCTATGAAATTCAGCATGACCCAAAGAACAGCTCTATTCCAAGCCAGGACAGGGATGCAACAATTCTGTGTGCCTTGACGTTACTGGAAGTAAGCCCAAAGGGTGTAACGGGGTGTGTTACAAGTAGGTATGTTGTTAACACAAAGTCTGTAATTAAAAACGGCCTTGAGCTGACAGCTACAGCTCAGGGGCTTGCTTCTCAGTCTGGGCTGTGTTTATTGCTGTTCTTTATTATGATCTGTCCCCCCAGGATGTGAAGAACAAGGACTGGACAAGGACTGGCCCGGCTGTGCTGGGTCTCTTTCCTCAGTACTGAAAACACAACCCTTCCTCCAAGCTCACCATTTAAAACGCGGCAGGTCCCGGACCCGGCGCCCCTCAAAACCAACCTACGGCGGGGAGCACGATCGATTCCTTAACCCGTGGCTGGCGCCAGCTTCTCCCCGCCGGTTTCCAGGCGGTGCTGTGGGGCCGGTGTCCCTCCCCGACAGACCCCCTCTCCCCAAGCGGGCGGCACACGCTGACCAGCCGGACCTCCAGGTTCGGCACTACGGGCCCCCTCAGACACCCACACTCGGTCCAGACCCTCAGCCGGGCCCCCCCCGGCAAAAGGAAAACCCCCCGCGGGGGTGCCCCCCCCCGCCGGCCGCCGCTCCCCGGGGCTGTCGCCTCAGAACCGAGCGAGACCGCAGGGAACGGCCCGAAAGGCGGGAACGGCGCGCGCCTCCCGCCCCGCCCCTTCCTTCTGGGCCACCGTAG
>NW_010972587.1:13912395-13946335 GCF_000737465.1 Haliaeetus leucocephalus
CGGGTGGCGAAGTTGGGCCGCGGCAAAGCGGCCCGCGAGGGCGGGCGCGCGGCTGAGGGCGGCGCTCATTGGCCGGCGAAGGGCGGGCGGACCCCGTCGAGAACTGGGAGCAGAAAGGCCTCGGCCAATCGCCGTGGCCGGCGCCTGAGGAAGGGCCCCGATCCCTCAGGAGGCGCCGGTGGGCCCGTGAGGGGAAGGGGCTCGGGCTCGGCCCAGTGCCCGCCTCGGTAGGTGGGTTAACGGCGGTCGGCGGTGGAGGGAGAGCCCGGAACGCCGCAGCGGGGTCCCGCCTTGAGCGGGAGCGCGGGGCCGGGCGGTTGTCGGTGCCGTGGGGCGCGGAGAGCGGCTCGTCCCGCGGCGTCCGGGGCGGAAAGTGGGGAGCGGGGAGAGAAGGCCCGTGAGAGGCGGGAGGAGTGGGGAAGGAGCGGGGAGCAGCTCCGAGGGCTGATGGCGTGGGTAACGGCCGAGGGAGGCGGTTGTGGAACTTGAGCGTCCCGGGGAGTTTTGTTCAGTGTTGTGCGCCTCTCAGATGTTCTCGGCAGTGAGAGTTCGTGGCCCAAAGCTGTGTGGAAGCGTCCCGGAAACTTTTGGCTAAAGGGTGGTTCTGCTTTCAGGTGAAGGAAAGCCTTTTGAGTCCTTGTTTGTTGCTGGTTTAAAAGTACCCGGAGTTAAAAGTTGAGAATAAACTTTACACACCTGGAATCGATTAGCCTGGTTTTAACTCTTAAAACGGTGTCGGTCCAAAGAAATGGTAGTACCTTGGTGGTCTTTTTGTTTTTTTAATGTTGTATAAGTTGCGCTGAAAGGTGACTCATTGTCGCCCGTGTTCTTCCGTTAAAGGTTTAGTTTAAAGGATTCTCGGATGACTCCTTTAAGGCGGTGAGATAAACGCTGAAGTGAGTCCTTTAGCTCCAAACTTTCAGCCTTCCCGTCCCAACAGTCGGTTTGATTCTGGTTTGTGTATCTCCATCTGCTGGTGGGAAATGAGTCCCTGAGATGCTCACGGCTTCCTGTTAGGCAGCTGTAAAATCTGTGGAGATACAAGCATCATTTTAGTCTCTTGATACCGTAGAGGGGCTGGCTTTTCCTTTGTGAAAAGGAAAGCATACCTTTCCTGCAAGAATTCAAGTAACAAAAGTGCGGAGTGTCTGCTGCTTTCAGTAGTATATTCAGCTGAACGGTACTAATTGTGTAACTCTCCAATTAAATGTCCCTGTTATCAAGAAAACAATATTAAATGGTATACGGGAAATTATTTTTCACTTGTGAAGCTGCTTGTTGTATATTTTTACTTTTTATTTATATGTATTTTCATTTTTTATTTATTTTTGCAAAAACAGGTGCAGCCATGCAAGAAAGCATACGTTTTGCTTCATCAGGAGATGACGTTAAAATATGGGATTCCTCATCTCTAACTGTGGTGGAGCAGTTCAACCCACATACGCCCCCGCATCCAGTCAGCTCACTATGTTGGGCCAGCAATAGTATCCTTTACAGTTTCAGCCATAGTTTTGTGGGCGTTCTGCAAAATTTCAGTGAATTTTTTTTATTAAAGTGTCTGTAAATCACAGGCCTGATACAGTTTTGAAGTCTTGTATAAAAAGATTTGTATGTATTGTGAAGAAAATGTTGTGGTTCTCTGTGCTGAAGTGATTTACAAAATGAACTCATGCTGGTAAATGCTTCTGAAGAAGCTTCTCTTCCTTTAGGAGGCTAACACTTTTTTAATGATTATGATATGCTTGAATTGCCTACCAACTGTAAAGCTTACTCATTTGTTTCTTCGATAGTTGATTACAATATTCACTTTCAAGGCAGTGCTTAATTTATTGACAAGGTTGAACAAAACAATTGCTCGTGTAGTAAAGTTCTGTACATAGTGTAGAGCGGAAAACTGTAATGAAAGATTTGATTGTTTGTTTTCCTTGAACAGCTTCTCATTGATTCTGATAGTCTTTGATAGTGTACACTTGCCTCTTTCTCTGTAGGCCCTGGTTTTCTTTGCGCTGTTTGTAGCATTTACAGAGGAAGCACAAATGTGTTGGATGTGTAGGAAAACATCCATAGGATGGTGGTGATTTATGCATGAAAATGGATCTGGCCTGTTTAGACCTTTCACCCCTCTCTTGGAAGCCTATTACAGAATAGTGATATGAGGTGCTAGGTGTTAGGTAAATATATGAGCAATTTCATGAAAACAATGGACTGTCAGGTGAACAGCTTGACTGTCATGGGAACAGGCAGTGATGTTTGATCTTGATGTAAAAGAAGGACAAGATGCTGGCACCTAACAATTAGGTTCTGCAAGTTCTGAATCTCTGTCCTCTAAGTCTGCAAATAAGTGGATGTAAGAGAGAAAAGTTAAAATAATTAGAGCACAAATGAATGTTTTAGATATGGAGCTTGCAAAGAAATTGAAGCACAGATATAGTATTTCTATACATACATACACTTATATATGTTGTTTAGTAAACTTTAGCAATAGACAGTCTGTCTTGTGATGCTTTCTTCTGCCTAGTCTTCTCTCCATCCCCCAAAACTGCAACAATGAACGATCTTACTCCTATATGCTTTTGAATGTTTGTTAGGGGTAGAGCATTTGGTTTGGTACTGCATAATTCTATAAGCTAAAATGGTGCCTTAAAATAACGAAAGAAATAGCAAGCACTAATCTGCCTACCAGTTCTTTAGTGTTAAGTCCAGCCAATTAACCTGTATTTTTAAATAAACAAATATAAAATCACAATGAGCGTTCTCCTGAAGACATACAGGACGTGGATCTAAATGATTACTTGATTCATTTGTTGGGGGTGCAGAGGCAGTTTCCCTGCTCTGTACTTCTGTATTGAAGGCTTTTCTTACCACTTTGAGGGAGCTGGTGTTGTAAAAGGTTCTTTTTTGGGGGTTTTGTTTTTCTCCCCCCAGTACAGAGGGAGACAAATTAGCAAACATTCATTGTACTTGAGAAACTATATAGTGAAATAGTTTAATGTTTGTCACCAACAGGTTCTTTAAATCCATAGTCTGCTAACAGCAACAGACATTCCTTTGAACTTTAGTGATAAATGGGGCTCTTACTTGGGAGTGGTGGGGAAACAAAATTGTAAAGCAGATAAGCTGCCTTAGTGGTGAAGAGCTCTTAAATAATATCTGCCAGATATTTCTTCTCTTCTCTCTGAAAGAAATTGCTTTTCCTTGTATTGGGAAGTAAGGGCTGTAGTTAATGCAAGAGCTTTTTAATGAAAGCTTGGAAAATAGCCTTATGTTTCTATTTCTAGGTCCCTTCAAGGTACAGTACTTTAGACTGTTTAGCCAATCTGTCTTCTGTTCGGTAGGGGAAACTTACTGTTGCTTTTATTAATCACCAGTATAATACAATTATGGTCCATAACTTGTGACTAAGATAGATACCTGGCCACTGCTTCTGCTGCTGGTGATAAAATAGTTGTTTCAAGCTGTAAAAGCAAACCTGTTCCGCTCTTTGAAATAGCTGAAGGAGTAAGTATGAGTAATGCTGGTTCCTGTTTTTACCCCCCCACACTCCACCTTGTGTACTGTTTGTATTACATCTGTTCTGCATATTGGGGTCAATTTAATTTTACTGTTGTTAGAGTTATGACACGTATGTAAAAACATTTTTTTGTGCATAGTTAAATACATATAAAGAGTGAGGGGAATAGTGGTTTTGAAATAGTTCTACCAGTAAGAGAATACAAATGCAGTTGTACTAGCCTCTGATGCTGGTAGCTTTCTCCTAGGGGAATTTGCCTGTTGAGCCACAGTGTGATAGCCCAAGGCAGGCAGTGGTTTGAACTTGATCTAATGTGTAGGCGATGGAACAGAGCTCAAGTCTGAACTTCGTTTTCCACCTTGAATTGTCAGTATTATGCATGCCTGTGCATTATACATTGAAAAACTTAAGAGTCTATCTAAAGGTTGTTCTTGGAGTGCACACGCAGTAGCTTCTGGAAATATGTGAAATAGTAGCACTTCTGTTATGGTCAGGGTTTTTTTCCTGTTAAGTGGAAGCGTGGCACTATAAACTCTTCAGAAAGCTGGATTTAGTTTTAGAAGAGTCTCTTGTCATGGTTGTTTGAATGATTTGCTAGTGTTAAACCATTCTAATTGTTCTCCTTGGATAGCTATTGTAATGCTAATTTGGACTGGAAGTTTTCAGAAAAGGTGTTCAAACCCAGCTTTTAGGTTGCTGAAGCAAATGCTTTCAAAGGTGAAATGCTTGTCCTGGAGATTTCACTAAATCTGATCTGTAACTGATGCAATCATTTCCAATTTTTCAATGTCAATAATTAGATGGACTTGTTTTTTCTTAGTTCAAATCTCAGGAACTTAAAAGTGAATTTTCAACATGATAGAACTGAATAATAATTTGTCCTCGATGTAGATCTATCATTAAGATTGACATTTTTTTCAAAAGCTGGTACTTCAGTGATTATTTTAAAAAGAATCACTTTACCGAATTATGAGGTTTGCTGCTATAATATTCTTTGTAATGTTTAGGGAATGTGAAGTACATGACTTAGACAACTTCTTGATTTTCTTTTAAGGAGTTTTTTTCTAAACTTAGCATTTTCTTTTTAAAACTCAGTACCTGAATAGAAGTCTATGATTGCACTTTAGGGAGCTATAATTTAAAGGGAAAATGCATATTGAAGGAAAAGGCGCTAAAAAAATTTGGAATGGGAAGATGTGAGCATTTGAGAGTTTATTAATTAATGTATTTAGATCTTAAAGTCTATTAAACATATGTCCAAACTAGATTGGATTTTAAATGCCTTTTGACTGTAGGGTAGCAATGGTTCCATTGGTCAGTGGGACTATTTGTGTTAATGAAGATGAAAACACACATCAATATGCTTTTAAGTAGATTTGAATAAATCCCTGCATTATCTTTAACATACCTTTTTTTCCCTTCTCCATCAGGCAAAACAGACATGTGTGAGCTTGAATTCTAGTTCTTCATATATTGCGAGTGGAGGCCTTGATAACACAGTTAATATCTGGGATCTGAAATCCAGAAGGGTTTACCGTAGCCTTAAGGTAAGTTTGGCTGAGGAAGAGCTGTAGCTTTCATGAGTTACAGGTTTTGCTGCCAACTGTAAAAAAACAAAACAAACAAACTTTCTCTAAGTCATGTATCTGTAGGATCAAGTTCACAGATAGGAGCTAGCACACATATGTGTCTTGTTCAAGTTTGCATTCTTTATGTGCTGTAAATAGCAAATTTAATTTAACAAGCATACTTAACTTGATGTCTACGGAGTACAATTCTATAATAAAGTATGTTTAAATTTTCAGAATAGGCTTCTTATTTTGCGAATTTGTATTGATACTTTCTGATGGGGATTTTTTCCAGGGGCAGCATTTCGGATAATTGCTGTTTCCGACACGTCAAACAAGACACTTTTGTATTTGTAGAATACTGTAGTAGAACTAATGTTATGCAAAACTGAGACATGGTTGTTGTCTTCTAACTGATCCAGTATGAATTCTCTAAAACCTTGTTGTGATGCACAAAACTTAGGATGGTCTAGTATATTTCCACAATGCCTTCAGTAGATGATTTGCCCTTATTTAGGATCACTGTTAAAGAGGCTATAAAACTTTAGCTTTCATTTATTCTTTTTTTCTTGGACTTTTAAAGTTACAGTTTGAAACAAAACTACTAAGTAGCTAATACAATACTTTAAATATCTTTTTCTCCTTTTTTGGGCTAGGAGTACTCGATTGTCTTCCCCTGTATATTCAGTAAACACAATATCATCATTGCAAATGACTATACTAAAAAGCTATTTGGTAATTATAGGTGTTAATGGTAAAAGTGACAGAAGGGGAAGTTGGCAGTAGTACATCAGATTCCCAGAAAGTCTATTCAAATATCACTGGTTTCGTTATTTCTATTTTAAAATAACGTTAATGACACCTGTGGTAGATGCCTCTATGGTTCTCTCATTAAAATATTATATATAATTACAGCATCATCTTTACTAATTTATTAAAACAATCTTCTGAAAAGAATCACACAGTGGTTAAAATATAATGGCTGATCTTCAGTGTGTTCTGCTATTTTCTGGGATATTCCATAATAACTCTTAAATAATCTTTTTAAATGTTACAGCTGGTCAGAAAAAAAACCATCAAACTGAAATTTTCTGCAAAAGCATGGATTAGGAAGGAATATGGTTATCCTGAATGTCTTTAACCCTCTCCCTCTAACCTCTCTCCCCCACAGGATCATAAAGATGAAGTCACATGTATTACATATAATTGGAATGATTGCTACATTGCTTCTGGATCTTTGAGTGGTGAAATTATCCTACACAGTGTTACCACCAATTTATCAAGTACTCCCTTTGGTTATGGCAGCCGTCAGGTAGGCTATCTGTATTAAGTTCCTTTCAGGTATGAAGCTTTAGTTCACAGTGTTTAGAAATTGAAAGTACATATCAAAAGCTTTTAAGTTTGTTAATCTGTTTCCTTTTAATTTTTAAGAGTGCAGTTACAGAAAGGAAAAAACTAGACCAGTGTGTGTATTCTAGTCTTAAACAATAGGTAACATTGAAATACAAATTTCTCAAGTACCTTCACTTATGTACAGGTTACAGCAAATTTTACTTTGTAGACTCTGGTTCCTCAAGAACAAACTTCTACACATCTTAAAACTGAACAAAAACTAGTTGGCTTTACAAACCAGAGCAGGATTTCAATGCACAACTCAATGTATATTGTTGCAAAGAACAAAGACCATGTAGCCTGTGTTCTGACTTACCCAAAGTAATCAAATGTTCACCTGAACAGAGCCATCTGTACAGTAGGGGTGTATATAAGCCTGCATTTGGAAATAATAAATTTATTTAATCCAGAGATAAAAATTGCACAGCTGCTCAAACTGAAAAGCAATGAGATTTTATATTACCTACTGAGGTGTTTAGGCAAGATTTTGGATAACTAGTTTGAAGGAAAACTGCGCAAAAGACAAACACAAACCATATGTGCTACTTAAGGGCCTTGGTAGAGTTTTTCCACTGGAATTCCTTCTTGTAGACTCAAAAGATACTGGAGAATTAGTGGGTATCACTAGGGGAATTCCCTTGATATAAGGGCATCTGCAGTAGTAAATGAGCTGTGTTGTCCCATTGGAAGTTCCAGTGTGCAATTCTTAGTGTGAATGTTGTCTTAGGCACAGCCAAGTGTTTGAGTTCTAGGCCTTCTTTTATTTTTTACTGAGTCATTTTTACAGTGACAAGAGCTGCCTAGGGGATGCAGAACCATTGCTTTGGTCCTAAACCTGACCTTTAATATTGCAGGGAATACTGAAGTTGTGACTTACTCATTTTCTGTTACTGCAGCAGCTTTTTCAGTCCTAGATTGCAGATAGAGTATAAAGTTAAATTATTCTCCTGTCTAGCATGAACAATATAACTTGATGAAGAATCTCTTACAACTTTATAGTATCACAGGAATTGTGGTATACTTTCTGTTGAAAAATCTCTGTTAAATTCAAACTGTCTCTGCTCTTGGGTGCTGCAGTGTCTTTGATCCATCACCATAGTCTCATACTTATATTGAAGCAAAATTGTACTTCATACCTGGTTTGATCTTAAAAATCCATCTATATAGTCGGTTCATTTTTCTGATTTGATTGTTATGATCTTATGAAAAATGTGGATGTGAGGCAGGAGGTACAGGGATATCCATGGCTGGATTACACAGCTGAGGTGAATATCCAGAGTGGGGGCTATGTTGCTAGTTAATTGGAAGATGAAAAAATTCTTATGAGGATGATTTGCATCAACCTGTTTGATATATTCAAGTCTTTCCACCAAAAAGTGATTAGGAATAAGTGATGCAGTGAATAGCTATTTTGGCAGATGAAATCAAGAGGCCTACTGTAAAGCTGATTGACCTTTAAGATGGATAAGGATATTTGAAGTGTTAAATCAAAGTAATTGCAAGCACAGAGCTACTGTTCACTTTCTAAAGGGCCTGTAACATTTTCTAAAGGGGGGCAGTTATTTGATTGCAGCCTTAATTTAAAATGGAATTGAGTTGTAATTGTGTACTGGGATGACTACTTGTATGTCCCAGTTTATCAGCTTATCTTATATCCTAAAAATTATCTTTGCTCTTATGTGCAAAAGTAGCTTTATTTTTGGTTTTGAGTTTTAACTGGTACTTGTAGAGAATTGCAGGATTAATTGTGCAGTCAAGCAAATATCTGAAGACTTGTGTAATTCTGTTTAAATTTAAAAAGCCTTTACTCGATTTATAGTTTAGGGGCCCTGTTTTTGAAGAGTAAGCTTGAATAGATACACAGCGTATTCTCCTGCTTGATCCTGGCACTGGCTGTCTGGCTTAGTAAGGGTCACCACTCCCTAGTAACTTTTTTTACAACTGGGGAATGTGAGGTCAAACTAACCTTATAAAATTTAGCTTGTCTCTGTTTGAGCATGGTGGAATGTAGTTTCCTTGCCAGTTAATTTCTGATATTGTATAGACTCTACAAGTAGTAGAAGAGCCCAAGGTTGCAGTGTTTTCTGTGACTATAAACAATTTTCTTTTCATATGAGTTTTGGCCTATATTCTATTAATTGATTTTGTTTTAGAAACACCTTTGTGCTTTATTAGAGTTGAGTTCTTGCACAGAGCTGTTTGCAGATCCCATAATTTGTCTTTGCTGTTGGTATTCATTTAGACTACCAGATTCTTATCTGCTTGCTGTTGTGAAGATGAATTAAGGTTTGTTTCGAAACATAATGTTTGTTCAAGTCTTCACTGCCTGGTGCTGTTCTCCTAGCAACAGGATTTAGTTTAGTTGTTTGAACAGCTGGCTAATTTGTGGAGAAGTGTGATGAGTTCTGGTCACTCCATATAGTGAAATAGCTTTAAAAGCTGAAGACTGTCAACTGTGTTTACATCCGCCTTCTCACTTATAAGGCTCACCAAGGTATAAAGGAGATTAAGAAACTGTACTATCTTTAAATAAGGTAATCAATGATGCTAGACTACTTTTGGTTTAGTTTTGGGCTTTTCTCTTGCTTTCCATTGGTGAAAGGCCTTAAGTGTAGCTAGTCCTTCTCAGCAACAGACCAACCATTTTCTGAAGTGCACTGTTCCTTGTTCAGCTGTCTTATTGTGAAGCTTAAAGATAAAATGTACTTTTATTTTCTACAGAAAATCTACTCCAATCACTGCGAAGGCAAAAAGATGTGTATGGCTTTTTGTGCTACACTGACTGGTAAAGTGTTCCAAAGAGGACTTAATTTTCTCTTTGTGGGTTCAGCACTTTGCGCTAAATGTGTTTTCTGGTAGTTCTCTGTGTGCAGAATTTCCAGAGATCATCAGGAGTTGTACTTCTGAAGCAAGTTTCACTACATCTTAATATTTGCCTCTTTTTTTTGTTGTTGTTCAATTTTGACAGATTAGTTCCAAAACATGACTCCTTCCAAATAATTGCATCATTCCTAACAATCTTGAAATGAGTTTCGTATTAATGACTAAAATAATTAGAAAACGAATGACCCCTTCCCACTTCCATTCAGATATTTATTTATGTATATTTGAGTTTCACCTAGTGAACAGCTATGCTGACTTAAAATAAAGCAAGTATCTTAAATATTGCCCTAGATCCAATTCAGGTAAGATACTTAAGCTTGCCTAGTCAGATTTTTCCCGATGAAACATGTCCTACACCTTTGGCATTTGATTTTGTGGATGAAATTGTAATCTGTAAACATTCTTGGGCTTCTTTTCAGAAAAGTACCAATGTTTAACTTGTCTCCCACATCCTTAGCTAATTTTTTTCTTGTAACTAGTAAACCTTGCAGTTAAACCGTGTGGGTTGTGTGCCCATTTTAGGCTTGGGATTCCTATTGCTGGCAGTACAAAGGCCAAGGAACTGTATTGGGCCTGTTTTCATCTAGGCTACGTTGGAGGCCTTAGTGTTCAAAATCCGAGTAACAGAACTTTTGTTTCTAAACTGTAACTTAAGAAAAGGGACAGGAAATGACAAATGAAGTTCAGCTTCTTCAGGGGGAAAAACCTGACTAGGAGTGTACCAAAGGTCTGTGTGACTTCATCATGCCAAGCAAAAATTGACTTTTTTTTTTAAGACTATTTGGTGAAGACTGACTGCGTGTTAGTTTCTTGTCACTAAGATAGACAAAAACATTAGAAAATATAAGAAATAAGATAAAGAAACATGAAATTAAAAATAGATGATAGAATCTGATCTAGAATATTATGCATGACAGCTCAAAAATGTTTACAGAATTAGGATTGACAGAGGTACAGAGGGGTTAGAAGTAGGTAAGAAGTCTGGTAAAGAGAAAAGAAAGGAACTGAAGAAAATAGAAAACCTCTTAAATAACAACATAAAGGGATACACAGTTAAACAATAATGTTCAGTGACATAAACGTAACAAACAAAAAAAATTTTCTCTGAACACACAGTTGATCATCATGATTTTTGATTTTTAGCATTGTCTTTGGCAATAAATGTAATCAGAGGGAGAAGGCTGGAAAAGTAACTTGAGAATTACAACAAAAGGAATATTATAAAGGAGATAAGTTTTGGTTTTAACTGATTGGAAGAGACTTATTCCTAGCATTAGATTATCCTGGATCCGTCTCCTGTGGTGGGTGAGGAGGGGTCCCTTTTACCTTTTTCAGAACTTCAGTATCGAACACTTTCATTCATACTGTGTAGGACTAAATAGCTCCAACATCTGATCAAGTGTAATAGTTCATCTCTTCCTGTACAGGGAGTCCCATTCCCTTGCAGCACTGGGTCACAAAAAAGATATTTTTCTGTGTATACTTGTCAGATTTCATAGTGGTCGTATGTGTATTTTAACTTCACTCCAGTGAATGCTGGATAGCATGTTGGTTTTTTGTTTGTTTTGTTATAAAGTTCGTGTAGAGTTAAGTCAACATTTTAAAGATAAAGACAGAATGCTACTTGATGAAGCCTAATCTCATTCGAATATACAGTTTCTAATTTGCTCTTTGATTATGGATGGGGTGGGAAACAAGGAAAATGTAGCTAAGACTTATTGCAAGTGATGTAGTTTGACCACCTGCATCTTAATCCTTGATGCTTTCCCATATGAGGGTTGGTTGTCTGCTCTTTCTAACTGTGTGAAGCTTAAGGCTATATTTTTTCACCTAGATGTTTCTCAGGTAAAGTATTTTCTGTAGAAAACTTCAAATTTAAGTGACTCACTCTGGGAGGAGAAATGTTTTGGTTTTGTCTTGTCAAGCAGCCTTTCAGAAATGAGGTTCTTTCGTGCCTCCAGCTGTCTGGGCAAGAATTTGAAACTTGGACATGTAGCATACTGTCAGGGACGCCAATGTGATGCATTTGGCTGTCTCATAAAAGTGTGCACAGATTTAGGCGCTTCCATTCCTTGAGTCTGATCTAACAATTGCATTGTTGCAAGTGAAGTTTGTTGCTAACCTAATTCAGTGAAAGTAAGGAGTGAATAGGATTTTCTCCACACCTCGTACCTCCTTCATCGGCAACCTGAAATTAAACTGTGAAGCTGCTCTGAGGAAGCGCCATGACTTCAATGAGAAGTGGGGAACATATGTAGTATGGGGAAGGTATATATATGAAAAAACAATTGAGAACTAGCCTTGGGCCTGTGAGACTGGAAGGAAAAATGAGAAAAGAAAATGGGAGACTTGGCAGGATAGCAAAGGATGTTTGAGGAGAGCTAGGAGAGAGTAATTGTGGTGGGCAGGAGAACAGAGGAGGGAGAAAATGGACCATGAGCAGATGCCAGGGCAGTAAGGAAGGTATCTGGAGGTGAAGAAGTGAGATAACTGAGGAGCAGGCATGTTTCCCGTGTAGCTCATGTATATAATTGAAAAAAGAAATATTGAGACAATCAGGAATAACAGCTTCAATGTAAATAAACTGAAAAATGCTGATAAAAATGTCTCCATTGTATCCAGTTAGAGGACCATATTAATTGTAAACAGTCATCTTCTGTCCTGTTTGAATATGCAGTTGAGCGTGCTGCTTCTTTGTGGAGCAATTAGGCTTCCAGTGAGACATGCAATACAAGTGCTAGAAATTACGTTGGAGGCATATGAACCAACAAATATCTCCATTGAAATGAAGTGAAAGAGAGAAACAGGATAAAAATCCAGTACAGTGCATTGTGTTGTGGATTACACTAGAATAACATAATAGCTTTTTGAGAGCATTTTCAGACAAATAAAATGTAATGGCTCTCATCTGTCTGGACTTGAGTAAAGCATTTGATTCAGTGCCTTGTGAGAAAATATTAGAGAAGATGGAGGTTTAGAAAGGATTTGAGGATGTGTAAGAAATAGGCTGTAGGAAAGAAGACAGTAGGTAATATTGAAAGAACAGTATTTGTTTGGGTTATCAGTAGTTAATCTTGTTTAATATTTTCAGTAATGGTTATGATATGAGAAGTAGAGCTATGATGAGACACAGTTGGAAGGTCTTGCCTGTAAGAGAGGACTGTGACTATCTAAAAATCATTGAAATAATAGATCCGAGAACAACAATGATAGTATAGAAATCAAGGTACCAGGCTTAGGTCACAAGTGAGGCTTTTTGTATTGGACTAGGATTTGAAAATTCCCAAGGGAAAGAATGACTTGGGCTTCTTGATCATAAAATGGCAATGAGCAACCAAAACAGGCTGGATCACAAAAAAGAAAATGCAGTCTAGGATAGGTCAGGATAAGTATAAAATGGATGAAGTGTTACTGCCTTTGTAAGGCAGTAGCAAAATTGTTTTATGATGTTACAAGATTCTGGTTGTCCATATTCAGGAAAGATTCAAGCTGGGAGATTTACAAAGAAACTGTGATGGTACTGAAAAACCAGTCTTAGGAAACTGAGTCTTGCTTATTGTTTATAGCAAAATAAGCCTGAAAGAAGGTGAGGTGGCTGTTGATTAAAACAGGGAAAAGCAGCACTAGGGAGTTCGGAAACATTTTAAGTGTAAGGGTGTTGTTGTCAGGGAGGTGAATTGGTGCAAATGAGTCATCAACAAAATTAATCTGGAAATTGAGTATTGTGATTTAGTATTAGAGCAGATAGGTTCTGAAACATCCTCTGAAGCAAGATGGTGGAAACAAAATACTTACCTGCTTCTGAAAGGCAAATTAAGTTCCTGTATTACATGGTTCTGCGATAGCAAGGCTGCCTGTGATAAACCAGGCATATTACCCTCTTCTGTGGTCCTAGCTCTCAGGGTGAAGTCTGTTCTTCTGCAGGACGTACGTACTTTCATAACTCTGGAGTCTGTGTGTCTTATCAAATTGCCTTATGTCCAACTACTTAAAATCAGTGGAGGGGAATTAAGTGTAACATTCTTGGCAGGAGACCAATGAGTGAAATAATGTAGCTTTTCACTCCTTCCATTTTAGGTGTGGCGTGGTCTTTTTTTTTGTAGTGGGTAAGATGGCATGATACTTGCTGACAAACCAAGAAACTTTTCTAGAAACAAAAAGTCTGTCCCCTGACAGCAAAAATGGCATTGTAATGTGAAATGACCCTTTTTTTTTTTTTTTTTTTTACTTTTTATTTTTTAGAGTGGCTAGCCTGTGTAAATTACTTTAACTTAATGTAACATCTATATTCCTGATGTGGTATGTATGTTTATAAAATAAATTAATATGGTATTTAATAGTGGTACTACAATTCATTTTTTTATGTCTGTTTTACAGCCTATTCGACACTTGAAATATTCAACCTTTAAGAAATCCTTGCTGGGCAGTGTTTCTGACAGTGGAAATGTAACTCTATGGGATGTAAATAGCCAGAACCCATATCATAATTTTGAAAATACTCATAAAGCACCAGCTTCAGAAATCTGCTTTTCTCCAGTCAATAAGCTGCTGCTTGTAACTGTAGGTTTGGATAAAAGAATTATTCTCTATGACACTTCAAGTAAAAAGTGAGTATTTTAAAGACTTTGATTTTATAGGATCCTTATTTGGTTTTTATAAACTGAAAAAGCATGCCTAACTATGACATGAAATATTTAATTCAGACCACATTCAGAATGGTTGAAGTGGTGGCATATCGCTAATGGAGAACCTGTGCCAAGGTCCATTTTGCTTTTTTATTTAACAAACAAGCCAACCCAGATGAACAATCAAAAAACCCAAGGCATATGAGAACTAATTGAGGTGCTACGTATGAGTGACCTCTCCCAAGTGCTTGTGTGTGGGCTTTTCTTGTTGATACAGAGCAATTGGCTTCTGTAAGGAGCAGTGCAGCCTGTGAGGACCTGCACCCACCTGAGCTTAGCTTGTCTGCTTTTCTAGTTCAAGGTACAAGACACAACTGTGGTGCAGAGTTGCTGAGATAGTGAGCCTTAAATATGGGAGAGCATTGGCTGAAAAAGCAGAAAGTATGGGGTGTAGGTGATGGGACTGTGTAGTAAGAGGGTAGGATGGCAAGTGGTTTCATGGGAATTTGGTTCTAGTGCGAGCTGTGCTTTCACTTTAGCTGAATAGAAGCAGGAGTCTGGCTCTAGTTTGGAGGGGTGGAGCAGAAGGATGCAAACTAGGACCTGAAGTTCTTCCTAGATTTGTGGGGAAGTTAGAGCTGATAGGCTTGGGAAACTACAGGATGTATGTAGTATGATTGCTGCTGGAAATGATGATACTAGTAAATAATTTAGGTGCCAGAACTGCTGTTATGAGGCAATTTGATCCTGTCCTGTTGAAATCTTTTTGACCATATGCAGTCTTTAATTTAAGCATAAACACTTAGTATACTGGAACAGGCTCCCCACGGAAGTGGTCATGGCTCCAAGCCTGTCAGATTTCAAGGAGCACCTGGATGATGCTTTTAGTGATATAGTTTAGTTTTTAGGAGGTAGTCCTGCAAGGAGCAGGGAGTTGAACTCGATGATCCTCATGGGTTCCTTCCAACTTGAGACATTCTGTGATTATATAAGCCTAATCCACTGGTTACTTGGACTGGAGAAGTGGAACTACTGACCTGTAGCTGAATTATGAAAGCTTTTATATTTGTTTTTAGATAACTCTGTTTTGAAAAGTCTAACTTTTGAACCCTAAAAACTTCTTTATCCTCACCTTTCTCCTGTTTGAAGGTTACTGACAACAATAGTAGCTGATTTTCCTCTGACAACAGTAGACTTCATGCCTGATGGTACTACTTTGGCTATAGGATGTTCCCGGGGAAAAATCTGCCAGTATGACTTAAGACAACTGACATCACCAGTGAAAACAGTAATTGCTCACAAAGGCTGTGTGAAATGCATACGTCTTCAGTTCAGTAGCACTTTTTCCAAGGTAAAAAAAAAAATTCCTTTTTATTGCTCAATATGCAGATTAATGAAGGCAAGGCATTAAGTTCTAAAAAAAAGTTAGCATTCAGTTTCTAAGCATTATAGATGCCAACAAAAATGGTTCATACCAACATAGAAATTATAAACTGCTCAGTCTTAAGTGCCATTTTAGGGCATTTTATTGTGGAATTCTCCCGTGCCCAGCCTCAGTATAGAAATGAGTGAGACTTCAGTCTTAAGTTTCCTGGTGTGAATGTGCTGCCATTGCAGATCAGTTTGTGGCACCTTAGATTTATTTGTAGGCAGTAGCAGAAAGGTCTGTCATGGCCCATCCACTTAAGGGGAAGACACAGAGCTGCCCGTCTTGAGGTGTTTTGCATGGTCTTATATGTGCCTGCAAAAGGCCATATATAAATGATGGAGAAGTTGATTAAATAATAAAGGCTTAAGAGATTCTTCCAAGACTTAATTAGGCTCTACTGTATCCAGAAACCCCATGTGTCCATTCAGTGGAGAAGGAGAGAACCTTTGAAGTGGATTCTTCACCGCTCTGGGACTTTCCTCCTCTTCTAGCACACTTGCTGTTAGTGGTTGACTATTGCTTTACAATTTGGAGCCCCTGATAATGTAATCTCTTATTTTTCCTATGCCTAAGCCTAGGATCAAAATTGGTTTGTGCCAGGTCACTCCACTGGTACCTTAAGTTCTGTTGCTATTCTTTTGCAGGTCCACACAGTATTCATATAATAATACAGATGTTTCCCACGTTCTTTGAAGTTACATTAAGATACTTTTTTTAATATTTGTAAAGGCATATCTCCTAGGCAACCTTTGCAACTTGAACTGTATTTTTTTTTCTAGTATTTTGAAACAGAAAGAATATTGGCTTATATTTTTACTTTTAGCTGAAGGAATAATAACTTCTCTTAATTTGTTCTATTTTTTTCTTCAGTCTAACCTTACGGGTTCTTCAAATAAACCTGCTTCCAAAAGAGTAGAAGTCAAAGCTGGTAGTAATCTTGGAGGAATTCAAAATCCTGGCATCAAAAACATTGCCTCTCAAGCATCAGCAACAGTTTCATCTCATCTGACATTGCCGAATGAGAATAAGGGAGGAGATGTTCTTCAGGAGAAAACAGGTAGTGTCTTCTTCCTCCTTTTTTAATCATATTTGGCATAACATAAAAGATGGAAGGAATATTTCATATCTTGACCATTACAGTATAAAAATTTCACTGAGGGAAGGGAATTTCTTTGGAAGAACTGCATGTTCGTGTGTGCACATCTGCACCTTCTTTTCCCTCCCCTACTGCATTAGACATGAGACTGTGAGAAGTGAATTGGGTCCTACTACAAGCTTTAGACACATGAAATCTAAAATTCTGGACTTGAAGTAAAAGTATGTATTTAAAGGAGAAAACTCTATGGTGATATTGTGGGGCTGTCTCTTGCTTTCTGACTTCCTGTAGATTGTCCTTATGTACATAATGTATTTTCTGACACAATGTCTGTAAGGAGTGCAGAGCTAATGGTTTGTAATTCTATTAATAAACAGAAGTAACAGACCTCACCTAAAAAAACCCCAACCAAACAAAACACAGAAACCCCCCCCGCCCCAAGTCCAAAAACCCAAGCAAGAACTGAACTGTATTTTTGTGTGAGGCATGATTCCAACATCACATGGTAGGAAAGATGTTAAATATAGTTGCAAGTATGATTAGTTGTATAACTGTACTTGCTATTTATGCTTCTGAAATTAACAAGTTCTTTATAAGAATTCTGAGCATTATTCTAAAATTCTGCCACTATATGAAATGTACTTTTAAAATTTTATTTAATTCAGGGGTTCTGAAAATATGGTCAAATCAGTAACACTGTTAGTTTGATTCTTGAAAAAGAATCCTGAAGCCGTTTTAATGCAAGAGCACTTTCCCCTCCTTTTTTAAATAAGGAGAAATACATTTAGCAACAGTAATTAGGCAATAAGCCACTGCAGTTCATAGAGATGTGTATTAATGACCTCCCCTGGGTATGCAGTGAAGTACAAGGTGAAGTAGAATGCTTCCTGTGTATGCAAGAAGTGTTGCTAATCAACATTACTGAATGGTGTGGAAAATTTTATTTCAATTAAAATATGATTTATTATCTTTATTTGAAGATGTAAGGGGTAACGGCCATTAAACAGGACCATGCATAATAAATAAATGTTTTAAGAAAATAAAGGCTTACCAAGTAAATCAAATATTTTTCATTAAACTGAGTGTTCACTTTAGAAGTAAAGACCGCTGTATACTTCAGAAGGTACAGTCTTTAAACTTAAAAATGGGAATGGATGAGAGACCACAAGCTACATTTGTTCTGAGGCAGCTCTTCTAGACCGTGATTATGGGGTTTAACTTCAGAGAAATAAGGGGCATTCAGTAAAGTGATCTGATAGCATATTTAAAACAAAAAAAAATCTGTTCATACAGCTTATAAATGGTCTGGGGCTTTTTGTCACAGGTATTTTAAAGTACAAAAGAATAAATGGAGTTGGGGTGTGATGAGAAGTTTGGATGTACTTTGAGCTGGCTTCCCATAAACTTCTATTTAACAGTCATCCTCTGGTTTAGGTACTTATTACATCTAGATTATGGGGAATGGGTAAAAATATACAAAAGACATTTTGCTCTATTTTATATTATGCTTTTTCTGTGTAGATCCTCTGCAGATTCTGGCACAGGTTGACACTGCACTTCTAGTTTGACTCAGTACGCCAAGTATTTACTTAACTAGCAAGTGCCATCCTATGTATATGTCACAACTGATGTATCTGAAGGTGTGGAAGATGTGATATATTAATACATTTAAAAGTAAAATCTTAAACATGACTCAAGTTCCAGTTTATGTAAATACTTGGACATGATGAATTGTAGTCATCCACACAGTCACATTTGGATCACTTGAACAAGTAATCCCACATAGAGAAGTAGGGACAGGTTTTATGAACAGTGGTTTAAATTTTCATCATCTGAATGTGGTTACTTTCTTAGCAGAAGGTGCATTCACTAGTTTTCATTTCAGCTGATACACCATAAATTTGCTGCATCCATTGTGTAGATTTTTCTGAAAATGAGTGCATTCTCCAGTTTGACAACTCTCCTTTTTAAAAAGAGGAAAGGGATCCAAGTGTATCTTATTTTTGTTAGTATGTATCTTAGCTTTTAGTTATATTCACCTGCATTGACAGCCCAAATGAGGAAGCTGAAGTTGACCCTCTGACTGGAATCTGTAGAAGGTTCTAAAGTGCTTGCTGGACTTACCAGGCATCATACTGGCTGTGAGATTGTTTACGTATAATGTATGTTATTTTGGGAAAATATCAATTACTAACTGAATGTTACTGTCCTTTTAAGGCTTTCCCCATAGTGGCAGCTTGGATGTGATTCCATCTAAAGAAACAGATCATGGGAAAAGTGCTGATTTAAATAATTTTGATGGTTTGGGTCGAAGTAGTTTAGGAGATGTGTTTTCTCCAGTCAGAGATGGTAAGTTGCCAATACTGAAACTTGTAAAGCATCATTTATCTGCATGTAGCATGATATTTTGACATTTGTGTGTTACCAACCGCTGTACCTACTTGGTATTTTAATTTGTCTTTGATTATGAACTTGATGCAATGATACGAATATTGATGTAGGTTTCATTAAATAAACACTTAGTTTTGTCTGTGTTCTGGTATTTTGTAGATATTATTGCAAGTAAAGTGAATGAAGATCCTCAAGGAAAAGGAGATGGTAAACATACTTTCAGTACACTTTTCTTCGTCAGTGGTAGGCCTTTGGAGGCCTATGCTAGTTCTTACATGCTAATTTTGTCATACTACTGAAAATAAACAAACAATGAAAGCAGACACTGAAAGAAATGAAGTTTTCTGGAAATTGTCTAACACATTGAGGTGGTAAGACACAACACGGTAACAGGAAATCAAGAGTATCGTCCTAAAGTGATTTTGTTTTTCCTTTATGCAATTTATAGTGATATATAGAGGCTTTTCATGTTTTATTACTTTAATAAGGACAGTGACAGGGTAAGTTGGATTTAAGGATTTAGTTTTTGTGGGGTGCATTTTTGGGTGATTTTTTTGTTGTTGTTGTGTTGTTTATTTGTTTTGTGTGGGTGTACAGGCGTTTTCAGTATGGGTTTGATTTGATGTGTGTGCTTGTTTTTTGTCCTGCATGTTTCACCTTTCCCTTTTCATTTTAGGTCTGGATTTTCAGCCCTACCTTTTGGGTTTGGATTTTCTCCCACAGCTTCCCACTGCCTTTCCAGTAAAAAGAAGCCCAGTGGGCAGTAGCGCACAACCAGTACGGTCTAGCCCGTTACATGCACTTGTGGGATCTCCAATTAAGGAAGAGGAAGAACATTCAGAGACTGAGACTAAGAAAATAAATCTTGGAAAACAAGAATCTAAAGAAGTCTTAAAGCAGGTATACTATACTAATTCTTGTTATGAGTGGTCGTCTTTAGAATCTTGACAGAACACTACTACTTGAAGGAAAAATCCTTAATAGCGTCCCAGCTAATCTTATTTTGCAGCTCTGTTCACACTATTGACACAAATCTGTAAAATGTTGTTCAGTTTAAGCGCATCAGCCTTCAGCAATGCAAGATAAATGCTATGTTTCTCTTAAGTAAGCTCAGGTTACAAAAGTTCACAGGAACAAAACCAGGCTAGCCTGAGGAATATTTTGATTTTTCTAGTAAATCAAGAATGATAATTAGTCAGTTGCACCAGTATGATTGTTTGTTGCTTATTAGGTCAATTCAACCCTCTTCTCTCCCTATCCTTCATCTCTCTCTCTTCTTCCTTCTTGAGATACCTTTGATAGGCTTCTGCTGAGACCATATCTCCTGTTGTATTGCTTTTGAGAAGTCTGAGTTTGCTAGGAATGATGTTTGTAACTTCACCACAAAATGTTTGATATGAAAACTAAGAGGCCCATGCCTTTTGCACTCCTTTCTGTGTCTGCACACTTAGGCAATTTTGAATATTTTGGCAATCGGTTTTTAAGATGCCTTGCTAGGAAATGAAAAGCATATGTTTGTGAGTAGATTCCTAAAACCAAAAGTGTTTGAAAGTGTGTTCCTGAAAACTTAGCCTTCAAGTGCAATTAGATAATTGTAATAAGTAGAGTTCACCTTCCTTTTTTTTTTTAAAAAATTATTATTTCTATTGTCAGCTTTCAAAATCAAGCTCATCAAGTGCAGAATCTGTAACTTTAAGTCCTCCACCACCATCCACTGCTGTAAAGGCTCTTGATACAAATGAGAGACTAGTGACGAGTATTCAGGCTCATCCTGCATATGATCTACCAGTAAATGGTACTACCTCAACAAGTAAGTTGATCATTTTGGCTCAGTTTTAGGCGTGGTTGATTGTGAACTGATGTGAAACCTGATAAAATGGCCTTAGCATTAAAACAGAACATCCAGTCTTGATTCTTCTGTAAATCCAGTTAGCCCTCCTAAAACATCTCTAATTGCCTCTGAAAAGACTCATTCTAAATCTAATTATTTTTTTTACTAGATGATATTTGAGGTAAAATATTGACAAGCCTCAAGACAAATAAAAAAACCCCTCTTGTACTCCATTACACTGATTTTGTAAAAAAAATTATTTATTTTATTTTTAATTGTAAAGGTCCAAAGGTAACACCACCTGTCACTGCTGGAGTTGCCAGTTCGTTGTCAGAAAAAATAGTAGAAACCATTGGGAGTAGCAGACCAAATGCACCTCTGACATCAATCCAAATAAGCTTCATTCAGAATATGATACAAGAAACAATGGATGACTTCAGGTACTGGTATTCATGCAGAACATTTCTGTTTTCAATGGCATGTTTTCTTAGTAAGAAGTCTTAGCATCTGCTTTAACAAATTTCTACTTGCGTTAGGAAATGACACCATTAATAGCCCTAATCTTGGAAATCTAGGTATGAAACTATTTTTAATAGCTCTGAATGACTAATTAGACTGATGTCTCTGAGGGCTGTTAATGCATGGCTTTGCTAACATGTTTTCAGAATGAGTGTTTGAATACTTCTCGGATGGTAAATTTATCTGCATAACGAGGTCCTTACTGCTTTCCTGAAGCCTTGTGCTGATTGTTTCCCTCCCCGCTCATCCCCTGTCACAGCATGAGAAATTTCTTTTAAAGTTGACATTGTGGAGAGTTTGATCTAGACAGTTGACTTGTATTTGCTTTGATTGTTGTTAGCTTGGCTTATGTAAGGTGAAATACTGTATGTATTTCTACTGGTGAAGCTTTACATTAAAATAATGTCTGTGCTGTAAATGATAGTTGGTGTCAGAATACTTTTGTGTTTGTGGATACCTAACTAACGTTCCATGTGTCATGAAAGAAGTAAGTCAAATTAGCATGGATTTAGAGTGGAGTTTGAAGGGGATGGAGCAGTTGAGGGAGTTGTACCTATGGGATCACTTCCAAACCCATGTTTAAGATTAAGTAGGTTGATGGCAATGGTGGAGGGGAAAAGGATTGCTGGGCAGGGAAAGTGTTGCTGACTTGATGACAAAAACCAATGCAAAACTAGCTTATCAGGTCTGTGTGCTATGGCTGTTCTGTATCTGCCAACAGAAAAAGACATTGAATGTTATTAAATGTCTTTAAATAAGAATACAGTTTAGTAAAACTCCCCTGGGACTTTTTTGGCGATAATCACACATCTGATTAAAACCTGTAACTTTCACATGACTTAAAGTGCACTCTATGGATTGCAGATGTGTTTTCTTTAAAGTCTGTGTTCAGGTATCCCAGTGTTGGGAGGTGTGCTTGTCAGTCTTGTGCTTCTAGTATCTCAGATCTGGAGCCTCAGAGATGGTGTTTCTCTTCTGACCCACGCTTCTTGGAGTGGCTGGAAGGCTCTGCTGGCCCTTTTTCCAGTTGTAGATTGTGGATACATTCAAACTGAATGTAAAAGATGGATTGTACTGAGGTCAGTAAGAGGGAAGGGAGCCATTGCAAGCTTCTCATTGATAAAAATACCTTTCACCCTCTGGAATCTGAGGAAAGGATTTTACCATTCTTGCCTGAAATCATTCCTCTTCAAGTAATGGGGAAAAAACGAGGACCTGAGAAAAGGACCAGGAGGCATATATAACTCATTTGTTTCCAAAAAGCTGCTTGTTTCTTGAACTTCCTGTCTTTGGGAGATAACCTACATCTTTGGGTTTCTAAGCTGCCAGCTGGCATCTATGCTCGATATCCTCGAAGATTGTTTGCCTCCAATAGGAGTTCTGAAGCACAGTAACCTGTGGAAATAGAAAGTGAGGAATATATTCCCTTTGGGTTTGCTATATGTTTTAGGAAAGGAGAATGAAATAAAACCTGTGTGCGTCTACTTAAGAAATGCCTTATTTCTCAGGCCGTTGGTACCCATAGCACAGTGTTCAGCCTCAGACAGTTGCACTGTGATGTGCTGTTCAGGAAGAGCATGGGAGCTTGCCTGCTTTTCTGTGGGCTGTTCTCCTTGTTCTTCCTCAGCATCTGGACCACTTTGTATTAGTGTAGTGTTCAGAGAGTATTTCCAAGCTTGGTTCTTGTCGTGTGGAATAGTTGTCTGTGAATTGACAAATTCATGACAATTCATGGACAGCTCTGCCACTGCATCTTATGTAGATTAACCTGGAGCATTCTGTGGGCTTGAGGATAACGTGTCATTTATCACAGTTGATGTTTTGGGCCCTCTTACAAAAGAGTGCTGAAAGTGATGTACTGAAAAGCTGCGTCTTCAGTTACAGATAAATATCTTTCTGTGGTACTTGTGGTCAAGGGACTGAAAATCAGCTTTGAATAGTAAAAACGAGAGAAGTTTACAGCTTGCAAGTGAAAAAAAAATCTTGATATTGCCATTTATATCGATATTTATATTTCTAAACAGAAAAAATCCTGTCTTTTTATACACTGAAAAAATGGTACTTATGAAAGTCAATGTCGTAACAAAAGTATTCCGGAAAATAAGTGGTAGAGGAGTATGTTTCATGGCTTGAGGGTTTTTAGACTCATGTTTCACAATGTCATGAAGGTGAGGAATTGTCAAGTTCTGGGTGCTGAAGATTGGAGAGAATTACAGCTTCCTAAATAAAACTAAGGACTGTCCTTATGCAATTCTTCCCCCAGAGAAGCATGCCATCGAGATATTGTGAATTTGCAAGTGGAGATGATCAAGCAGTTCCATGTGCAGTTGGTATGTACAAAGAGCATGGTGGGAAATACATTCAGTTTTCATTTTTAGTAATACCAAGGCATGCCAACTTCTCTCAAAACCGAAAGTCAATTTTGCTTATTAAGAGCAAGAAAGGGAGGATTAGATGTGAAGGAGGGGGAAACTATGACTTGGAATCTGTTAAACTGTTTTATGCTTGAGAAGTAAAGGGAACATATGCATTGGGTAGATACCATGAATTCCGTATTTCAGGAGTTATAAAAAGACAAAAGGGAAACAAATTCAGCTATACTTTGGAAAGGACCAAGAGCTGGGGTAAGGAGGAGATAGATGGAATTCAAATAGAAAGCTTCACTTATAGGTACTGCATGCATACTGAACTGTGTTCTGTGTTCTTTAACTTCACCTTTTTATGAATCTTTGTTCTTTTGATCTGCATTAAAAAGACCTTTTCTCAGTACTGAACATCTTAATGGAACCTGCATTAGTAGATTCTCATCCTGAAGAAGTGCAAAATATCCTTTGATAAAATATTCACTAATGTATTAATGATCAAAATACTGTATGTCAGCATAAAAAAAAAAATCTCGGTTTTCTTGTCAAAAGTTTTTAAAAACAGCATTATCTAGGTTATTTAATTTTCAAAAGGGATATGAAAATGGATAGGATAAAACTGGAATAATTAACTTTATAGCTACTGATTGGGACTTTCTTCTTTTCTCTAGAATGAAATGCACGCTTTACTTGAAAGATATTCCGTAAATGAAAGCTTAGTAGCTGAAATTGAGAGACTACGAGAGGAAAACAAAAGACTGAGGACTCACTTCTGAAAGATTTACACTGCTATTCTTATTAGCATGAACTCACTACAGGTGGTGTGTTGCTTAAGACAGATCATCCCTCATCACTGAAGTATTTTATGAAGACCTGCTATTATTTTGAACATGAATCTTTTCTTCTAAATGGTGTAAGATACTATATGTAATTATAAAATTTGTAACAGATAAACACTGTATAAAGAATATTTGCATACTCATGCTAACTGCCTTGAAATACATCCTTCTAACAAAAACTAAAAGGATAAGTACATTATCAGAGTTTTAGCAATATGTGAAGTGCCTTTTTGTAAACAAAATCAAACCAGGACGGATGCCTTTTTCTGTAAGAATTTTTTGATATGCCTACTTCTCTATCTGCTGCTTTATTTTACTGCTGTCAGAAACAATCACTGTAGCTTGCCTTTCGGATACTTTTCTTGGAGAAAAAGGGGAGAGAAAGCTCATCTTCTGCATGATGTGAAGCCTTGTTTATAAGGAGCTGGGAAGTACAGTATTCAGTTAACTTTGTTCAACTGGCAACTCTTCAATCCTGAGTAAAACTAGAGCTTGAAAATATTCCAAAACTCAGTGCCATGATCTTTCTTACTATATTTGTAAGTCTGAAATTTGTGCTTGTCTGCTGGTGAACTTTGTTGCAAATGCTACTTCAGCTGCACAATGAGACTTTTGTTACAACTTTAGCTATGAAACTAGAATTCTTTTTATTTACACATATTTGAATATTGTCATAACTTGTCCAATTTGAATGCAACTGTAGACTTCAAAATATAAGTGTACTCAGCCATTAGTAATATAGCATTGTGTAAATGCGCTCTTTCGGTCTTTGACTCAAGCATCTTTTGCACCCCCCCACCACCCCTTCCTTTTTATTCGTAGTGAACAACACTTAATATTGAGCAGTTGTGTTGTGGTTTTGAATCTTGTTGGTTTAGTGTTATTGTAGCCTTTCTGAGATAGCTGCATACCAAATCTAACTAGTATCTTAGTTGTATGATTAACATAGCAAACAGTAAAGAGAAATCATTGCTTCAGTAGCATAATGGTATGATACTGGTATGTAAACATTTTTGAAATGAAGCTCGGCATGAAGTCCTGACTCTGCTGAAGCTCATGGGAGGTTTGGCTTGGCCTTTATTTGTGCCAAGGGATTAAATTAAATTAAAACTTCAATTTTAAATTAATTTAAAAATTAAATTAAAATTTTAAATTAAATTAAAAATTTCACTGAAAGACTTCTACAAGTGCTTCTTGCTATTTAAATTGTTTGGAGGCTTCTTAATTTTCCCACTAATATTTGGTTGTTTCTTTTCACGTAGAACTCAAACAAGGAAAGTCTGAGAACACGGTGAGTTAATTAGTTACAACATCTAGTGTTTAAATCCATGATGGCACTCTTCTCCTAAATGAGAAAGCCATAATATATAGTGTAACTTATTTTTATACGTTGTAAAACTAAAAAAACCCCTATCTATACCTTTTCCCTATCTTTAACTGTTTTTTCTAATAAGAGGCTGTTCCTTTTTTTCCATGTTGATTAATGGTAAATACAATCTTGTAGCAAAATGAGGGTGTTCAAGTAGTCTTTGATATTAGGGGCAGGACTTTAAATGTCTGCAGTTCTGCTGCTTTTATAAGCTTTTAAAAATATTTCTATATGGCATATAACTTCATGGTGACAGGAAGCAAAGTAAGTTAATTTTTTTTTTACTAACTTGACACACAAGGTAGAGAACTTATAAAAGTTCGTAAGATGTGTAAGCTTGACACATTGACTGCACAGTTCGTGAAGACAATAGTGTTGACGGTTGCAAAAATATCTTGCCGTTCTTCTACATGCTTTGCAGTGTTAATGAAGTAACCTTGCATATTTGCATCTCTTGATTTGTTACCAAGTGCTCTTGCTAGTATACCCAGATGACAGCAGGGAATTAGACAAGTATCTTGGGTATTTGGCTTGTAGATAATTTGTTTTCTTGACTCAGAGCTGTATAATGTTTTTCTTAATTCCCAAATGGAGGTGATGATAGCAAAGGTGATTAAAAGGAGGTATTTTGGCCTTTTTTTTAAAGGTTTTTAGGGCTTTTTCCCATATCTCAGGATTACTGTAGCGCAAGTGGCTACACATGCTCTGTGGAGACCCAATATGCCTATCACTACAGGGGTATGTTTTTGCCTTGTACACAAAGCTGATTTGTATGTTAAAATAAAGCTTGTTTTATCCTTTTTGAGGAAAAAAATGCTGTGGTGACCTATTTATTAAAGAGAATAATCTATATTGTGGTTGTTCTACCTCAGCAGACAAGTGCCTGATCCAAAGAATATTTAGGTATCTACCTAAAATTCTTCAGTAATCTCTTTTTTTTTTTTTTTTTTTCCTGCCTCTGTGGCTTCATGTCGACCATCAAATCGTTTTCACAGAAATGTTCATATTATGTCATGCTTCTGGAGTAAAGAACAGATGTACAGTTCCTCCTTCCAACTTGGAAACTGTTACAGTCATGATCATGTTCATAGCTAAAAATAATGTTCAAGCAGATGTTTTGGGTGGGGGGGAATTATCTTGTCACCTAAAGCTCCTGGTGAGTTGGAGATCCTGCATCTTTGTAATACTCAACTTATGCATGCTTCTTTTTTTAATTCCCTTCTCTCTCATGTACATAAGACTTTCTGTGATGGGAAGTTTATTTGCAGTTTCAAGGTATGTAGGCTTTTGTCATGGTTTTAACCCAGCTGCCAACAAAGCACTACAAAGCTGGTTGCTTGCTCCTCCCCCCTGTGGGGGGAAGGGGAGGCAAAAATATAATGAAAAGCTCGTGGGTCGAGACAAGGACAGGGAGGGATCACTCCTCACTTATGGTCATGGCCAAAACTCAGGCTCAACTTGGGGAAGAAACAAAATCAATTTAATTTACTACCAATCAAATCAAAACAAGGATAATAGGAAGTAAAACTGAATCTCAAACCACCTTTACCCACCCCTCCCTTCTTCCTGGGCTTGACTTTGCTCCCAATTTTCTCTCCTTCCACCCCCAGCAGCGCAGGAGAATGGGGGTTGGGGTCAGTTCCTCACACCTTGTCTCTGCCACTCCTTCCTCCTCAGGGGGAGGACTCCTCACTCGGCCCCTGCTCCAGCATGGGGTCCCTCCCACAGGAGACAGTCCTCCACAAACTTCTCCAACATGGGTCCTTCCCTCAGGCTGCAGTTCTTCCCAAACTGCTCCAGCGTGGGTTCCTTCCACGGGCTGCAGTCCTTCAGGCACAGCCTGCTCCAGCGCGGGCTTTCCCATGGAGTCCCGGCCATCGTGGGGGGCATCCCCCTGCTCTGGCGTGGGCTCCTCTCTCCCCAGGCTGCAGGTGGGCATCTGCTCCCCCGCTCCCCTTTGTGGGCTGGGGGGGGCAGCCTGCCGCCTCACTGTGAGCTGCAGGGACATCCCCTCCTCACCCACCTTCCTCACTGACCTCAGTGTCTGCAGAGAGGTTTCTCTCGCATCCCACTCCTCTGTCCACTGCAGGTTTTCCAGCAGGTGGGTTTTCTTTTTTTTCCCCTTCTTAAACCTGTTTTCCCTGAGGTGCTACCGTGTTGCTGATGGGCTCGGCCTTGGCCAGCGGCAGGTCCAACTTGGAGCTGGGGAAGCTTCTAGCAGCTTCTCACAGCAGCCACCCCTGCAGCCCCTCCCCTGCCCTCAAAAGCCCACCACACAAACCCAAAACAGCTTTGAAAACTGATTTTGACCAATTGATTTATTCTTGTAAAAATGCAAAATGTGAGCGTATCCTTACTTCCTGGCAACAGCCCACTAGTACCTGATCCACACGCTCTGCTGTTCATAAACACCACAACAATGATGAATTTGGAGGTTGCTCCCTGCCCCTTCTGTACGAGGAACAGGACCTATGGAAGGGAAGAATATGCTTTATGGACTGCATTGCTAAACTGTAGAGTTCCTTGCTAGCAGATACCCTGGATACTAAAACTTAAGATGAAAAACAGTCACAGATTATTTGGATATAAAGATAAGAGATCTGATCCTGCTGAGTACTTAAGACTGACAGGTGACGTGTTATATATTTGCCAGCCAGCATACTTGTGTCTGTGTGATCATTGCTGGTGCACAGCAAGAGCTGCACCTTCTGGTCTGGTTCAGTACGGCCAGTTTTGCATTACTTCTTGCAGCGCATCTGGGGGATGCTGATTAACAAAATCTCTATGAACAAACTATGGAAAGAATCTCATACTCTTCCTTAAGCATCCTGTGCCAGGCACTGGCAAAGATAAGATACGAGGCTAGAGGGACAAGAATAAAAAATTCTGAAGTGTTTTCCAGATAAACTGTGAAATTAGCTGTAAGTCTGGATGTCTCCCTGTAGACAAGAAAGTACAGACAGTACCTGTGTTCTGACACTTCACGTTTTCATACTTGTCTCTGGCACAGCTATAGTACAAGGAAACATAACAGTGGAATCATACTCAATGAAGATTTCAAAAGTAATTGTAAACGCATCCTTTTTAGTTCATTTTGGCAGTCCAAACAGTGATACATTTGTGGGACTAAGAGCCATGAGAAACAATCATTCAGGTGTGGACAATGATCTGTCATATCCAGTATCACGTCTGCATCAGTTGCCAATAGCAGTTTCTGCTAAATAGTCGCTTTTACTGAAGTTGCAGGCTCATATGAGATGTTTTCATTTCTTCCTGTGGAAAGCTAGCCTATGGTTAGAATGCATACCTGATGTTTTCAAAATAAACTTGACAGCAGCTTTTTGGGGGCAGTACATACAATAAACTGTGGATTTTCAAGAGCTTTTTTGAGATGGGGGGGTGATGACACAAGAAAAATTATGCTTGGTCCAGAAGGCACCTCAGATTTGAGAGCAAGTTTAGAAAGCTCCATTAAATCTGCAGAAACTTCCAGGTTATTCTCTCTTCACTTGGTTTTAGACAACTGGTGACTAAAGCAAAGGGAAGAGAAGTGTAGACTGTTGATATTTATTCCTTAGCCTCAGTGGCACATAAAACACTTAGAACTAAACTCAAGTAGCAAGTGTCATTCTTTCATCTGGGCAAACTGTATCAGGACTGGAGACGTTTGGCAGAGCAACAACTGCGCTTTTTTTTTTTTTTTTTTGGACTGTGCCCATCTTGAAGCAGTTCTCGTCTCCAAATGCTGCTGCAGCATGAACAGTAATGCCCATGGTGTTTTGGGGCTCCACCATGCCAGAATTTTCTAAGTGTCTGGCTTGGGGCTCTACAATCAGCTAATTAGTGTCCTAAGCCATCCACTCTCCATCATGTACTAGCACTAGCAGTTCTCAGAAACAACTTCCCAGCTTTGTATCACCTGCTGTCCCACATAGGCACTGGCCTAGCTGTAGACATGACTGCCTTTGGAGGGACTTTAAAACTGTCGTTATACCTCTGAGGATCACGTGAAATCTGTTCTAGCTGTAGAAACTTCTGTTGTTCTTATTAGCAGAATATTGTTCTCTCTTGGTCCTAACAGGTGCGAGTTGCAGCACAAATGGTCGTGCATTGGGCTCTACATCTCTCGAATTCATCACTTGTCCTCTCATTCTAGCTAAAAATACCAAGGCTCATGTAATTGAAAGTTATTATGGTTCCCATCCAATTTCTTACACTACAAAGTTCTGTCCCTATATGGAAATTACTGAGAGACAATGCTTTTTCAGCCTATTATTTTGCAAGAATGATAATTCTGATTTATTCTTTTCATCCCTACTTGTCCTCTGAGTAATGGAGAAGGAAATAAATTACACAGAGAAAAGGACACATGAGAAAAGAACACAATTTCCTATACAGGTTATTTACATACAAGTGCCTTCACAAGTTGTAAAAACAAGTATTAGCTAAATACAGGGCAGAAGTGTTTCAGAATTCATTTTTAAAAATTAGTGCTATAAATAAATACTAGTGCTCAGTTGCATTACTAGAGCACTACTTACCAGAATGGCTGAATACCCAGAGGTGTCCAGCTGGAGATATTTTTTATAATTATCAAGTTGCAGAGGGTGAGCTGTGTTTCTGAATAGCGAGTTCTTTGTATTTTCATAAGATCTCAGGCTGGCCAATCAAAAATTAGGGCAAACAAACCAAATTAATCTTTTTTTTTTTTGAAAGTTTCAGGCTAAGTAGATGCGACTTGTCCCCCTAATTTCATAGCTTCTAAACTCAAGCAGTTCTGGGTTTATGCTGTTCAGTTCTCATCACTGAACTTCCTTATCAGTCAAAATGCTGATGCAATTTGTTATCCAATTCTACCCAAATAAACAAAATGGTGCAAGATCTATCTAGTGCTTTAATAGTCAGAGCGCTTTTGTCTGCTGCTTACTATCATCCACTCAAGTTTTAAATTTCCTACATTACACAAGCATCTGCACTTGTCCTATAATTATTTTATTACTGAAGTCTGTCCTCTTGACAAGAAAAGTCAGCAAGTCTTAAAAATTAAGGCAAATTTAAATTAAATAGACCCTGCAGCCTCATGCCTAAGTACACAAAATTCTTCCCATGCCACGTTGGCCTTAAAGGCATCGCATGTGGTGCTGGAGCTCACACTCCTGCTCTTCCCCACACTGTGCTGCGTCCAAAATATTTGTCCCCCGAGTCTGATGTCTTATCAGCTCCTCTGGCTGTGGGAAAGACGCTGACTCCTTGCCTCTCAGCAATGGCAGAAGCAATTCCAAGTCTCCTTCCCCTCAGAGGCATTTGGCCCCGCTCCTGGACCCCTTCTCCGGGGCGGTGCACAGCAAAGTCTCCTTGTGCCAGCACCTGGACCCTGCCGCAGGGCTTCCTTCCTTCCCCACCAGACGGAGGTCGCACCGTTCACGGAGGCAGGTACAGGGTACAGGTGGGGCTCACGAATATCTACATAAATGCCATTGCTTGTTTCCATAGTAACTGTGATGCTTCAGAAAGGAAAAGACAAAAAAGCCAGGGACAACAGGAGACATGCAGGGAGGCAAAGGCACTTCAGTGACACGTATCCGAGTTGCCCTGTGCTATTCTGAAGTGACAGAAAACCCAACTGTGACAGACAAGTGTTCTCCAATGATGATACTATGATTTCTGTAACTGCCCATCCCATAGTTGATTTTGCTATTTATTTTGTTTAGTTTGGGGTTTTTTAATGGTTACTTTCTACACCAGCTGTTAGGCAAACAGCAATGGCATTGGTGTGACTGTTCGGTATCTCCACCTGTAAGTGCAATACAGATGCCAGTGGTACCAATGCTTTGAAAGCTATGCCATGCTTTTTAGAAATACAGGAATTTTTGTATAAAACCCACATGGGTGTACTACCGGGACTGAACAAGATAAGCATTGCTCTACCTTTTTAAAAACCTTTATCTTTGTAAAGTTGAAACGTACTTCAATTTCATGTAGTTAATTGAGAGTACTTAAGCGATGCTGACATGTTTAAGGCCAAGTCAAGACATGTAGCGTATGCATTTATTTCACTGTTTAAAGCAGCTGACTTGTGTTTCTGCCTTATTTAAGTGGCAGTTGTGTGGCAAACTTCCTGGGAACAGTTATCTCCTACTGAGCGAGGGAAGTGGTAGCTTGTCAGTATTTCAATCCCAACAATGACCAAGGCTTTTATACTTGCACAAATGACAAAAGTCTCTCCACCACCTAACAATCATCTTTGTCAAGAGGTCTCACTCGGTGCAAGGCAAAGAAACGGAAGTATTTCACATCTAGTCCTTAGATTTCACCAATGATTTATTTGCTCTGCTTGTGGCTTTTGCCTGTTTCCAAAGGTTCAATCTCTGCACGCGTAGTACCAGAGTTACTGGGAAGAGCACTGAACAGGACCGTGGAGGTTTGTCTTTCTGAGAGATTCGGTGTTGATTACAATGCTGTCAATCGGTTTAGCAGCTTCCTTTCTGGACAGAGAGTTTGACTAGAGGGGAGAGTCCACCTTTCAGATTACTGCGTTGTGCCTATCTTGCCCTCCTTTCCCAGGAATTGACAGTGGGCTGGAGAAACCTGACTGTACTTGTTGATCACAGCCAGCATCCTTGGGAAGGAGGGAGAAGGAGAGACAGACCTAATGATGACTGAGCAATTAACCTGGTTCACCTGCTAATCTGCTTTGAAGATGGGGACCTTGAAGCTGATCTGCAATTGAAGAGAAAACCCTAACTACCGGAACAACAGCTCCTCTCAAGTGAGATGCTGAAAAAAAAAAAAAAAAATCCCTCTAATGTCTCCCTTACACAGCAGATCAGCTGTTTCATGTTTTTCTACACTGAAGCTGCTTTTCTGGCCTTCGCTCTTCCTAGTAAATTGCTAGGTAGTAACCTATCCTAGGGACCGTGAGGCTCGGCTAATAGAACCCAGCTCCAGCTGAGGAGGAAAAGATGGAGACATTTCTTGCCACTGTTGCTGTGTGTTAAGAGCATCTAGGAACGAAAACAACTGTCAGAGGATTTACAGCCCTTGCCACACACTGAGTCACAGCACTGAGGATTCAATAACGGGAGCCCTCCAGGTCCTTGAAACGCTTCTTTCAATGAGCAGCCACTCCATCACACCAAGGCTAAGCGTAAACAAACTTTTCTATCCATACACTTACCTCACCTGCCTGTTGGGTTTTCCCGATAATGCCGTGGCATGCTCCAGAGGAGAAAGCAGCAGAGTGGGCTACTCCTGGTAGTACTGTTTCAGCATCAGGGATCAAACTTACGTCCCTGAGGGTGTGATCCCTTGAGGGGCCGAACTTCGGAGGGCTCGTCTGAGGGCTTTTTAAAAATAAAAGGAATTAGTTCCTGTGGGGTGGTGTGAAGAACAGGGACGTGGGAGAGGTGGCGGGAAGGATGGAGTTGAACGTACCCGGGGTGCGGGGAACGAGCGGGACCTCTGCTCGGCTTGAGGGGACACGAAGCGGCCGTTCTGCGGGGCCGGGCCCTCGCTTCAGAACATTCCGCAGCCGCAGCCCACACGCTGAGGTGGGCGAATCCTCCTCTTCCCGCCTCACGCTCCCGAACCCCGACGGCCGGAGCCTCTCCCCTCCCCGGAGAACCTCTCTCTCCCGGGGGGAGCCGCTCCCGCCGGTGAGGACGGGACGGGACGGGACGGTCTGTGGGGACGGCGTGGCGGGAGGGAAGGCGATGAGGGCGGGCGGCCGGGGGTGCCCCTGTGTGTGTGTGGGGGTGCTGGGACACACTCCCCTGTCAGGCAGGAGCTGGGTTTCGCATCGCAGAGACGCGTTTTCTGTCAGTTTTACGGCTTCAGGAGGGATTACAGGTGTAACTATTGGCAAAACGGTCCAGTAGCGCCGGGCTTCTGGTCTAATGGAGCCGCGGCTGAGAGAAACTCGGTAGGACGGACCGGCCTTCCCGCCACCCGCCGTCTGTCCGACTCCGGCCGCTTGGCGGGCGGGCAGGGAGGGAAGGAGGAGGCAGGGAGGGAGGGAAGAAGGAGGCAGGGAGGGAGGGAGGGAAGAAGGAGGCAGGGAGGGAGGGAAGGAGGAGGCAGGGAGGGAGGGAAGGAGGAGGCAGGGAGGGAGGCCGGCGGCCGGGC